>NW_028064711.1:0-389 GCF_054177405.1 Leptonychotes weddellii
GAAATATTGAAAGGGGTCCTCTAAGAAAGAGAGAGCCTAAAAGCAACATAGACCAGAAAGGAACATAGACAATATACAGTAACAGTCAACTTACAGGCAATACAGAGGCACTAAATTCCTATCTTTCAATAGTTACCCTGCATGTGAATGGGCTAAATGCCCCAATCAAAAGACACAGGCTATCAGATTGGATAAAAAAACCAAGACCCATCGATATGCTGCCTTCAAGAGACTCATTTTAGACCCAAAGACACCCCCCAGATTGAAAGTGAGGGGGTGGAAAGCCATTTATCATGCTAATGGACACCAAAAGAAAGCTGAGGTGGCAATCCTTATATTAGACAAATTAGATTTTAAACCAAAGACTGTAATAAGAGTTGAGGAAGGAC
>NW_028064712.1:0-389 GCF_054177405.1 Leptonychotes weddellii
ATTCCTGAAACCAGCCACTACTTATGTTTGCATTCCATGAGCCGATTCCTTCTCGTTTGCTTCAACCCTTTACGGCTAGTGCCCCACAAAGCCCTAAGTGATATACAGCCCATCGTGTTCCTTCTCCAAACTTTCTTACACCCCATCCCCGCCTAAAGAATGAAGCTCTCAATTCTGATACCACCGCCTGAAATCCTCCCGTGTGTTTGGGCAGGATCGCTCACTTTTTATGATGGCTTGTAGAGCTGGCTGGTTTCTCGTTTTGGGGGGGCAAGGTTCCACTCAAGGGCTGGATCGGACCCCTATTTCAGGGCACCCAACACAGCTGTAGGTTCACACAGTATTTCCAAGAGTGTGTCTGCTGATATGCAAACCCATTTCCTGAAGAA
>NW_028064713.1:0-389 GCF_054177405.1 Leptonychotes weddellii
TTTTTTTTTTAAAGATTTTATTTATTTGACAGAGAGAGACACAACGAGAGAGGGAACACCAGCAGGGGGATTAGGGGAGTGAGAAGCAGGCTTTCCGCTGAGCAGGGAGCTTCATGTGGGGTTCGATCCGAGGACCCTGGTATCATGACCTGAGCCGAAGGCAGACACTTAACGACTGAGCCACCTAGGTGCCCCTAAGATTTTATTTATATGAGAGAGCGAGGGACCGTGGACAGCAGGAGCAGGAGGGGCAGAGGGAGAGGAGGAGAGAGAGAGTCTCAAGAAGACTCCGTGCTGAGCTTGGAGCCTGGCTTGGGGCTCAGTCGCATGCCCCTGAGATCACAGCCTAAGCCGGAACCAAGAGTTGGACGCTCAACCGACTGAGCCAT
>NW_028064714.1:0-389 GCF_054177405.1 Leptonychotes weddellii
TTACCCTGGTGATGGGTATTAAAGAGGGCACGTTCTGCATGGAGCACTGGGTGTTATACGCAAACAATGAATCATGGAACACTACACCAAAAACTAATGATGTGATGTATGGTGATTAACATAACATAATAATAATAAAAAAGAAGTATAATGAATGTTGTAGAAGATGGAAAGAAATAAAAAATACTGAAAAAAAAATTCCACACTTTTCCCCTTCTAAAATAAAATATTTTTTGTTTTTAAACAATTTTCTTCATATGAATGTTCATTCAGATGTAAAAAGAGGGTGTATGTACTCTCTTCCCCATACAGGAATTTCTTTATATGAAATCCATTTACGGGATGAAGGGCTAGAGGGAGACTAAGGTGTCCTCCTAACAGCTGCTCTA
>NW_028064715.1:0-389 GCF_054177405.1 Leptonychotes weddellii
TGGGTGGCTCAGTTGGTTAAGCGACTGCCTTCGGCTCAGGTCATGATCCCGGAGTCCTGGGATCGAGTCCCGCATCGGGCTCCCTGCTCAGCAAGGAGCCTGCTTCTCCCTCTGACCCTCCCCCACTCATGTACTCTCTCTCTCTCTCTCTCTCATTCTCGCTCTCTCAAATTAATAAATAAATCTTTAAAAAAAAAAAAACTGACAGTGAATAAAAAAAGCCAGGCAAATTCCATTGATCTCCTGTTTGAATCTACATCTTCACAGAAACTCTTGGTAATACATCTTCAGCCACAGAAATAAGCTGCTAAGAATGGTACCTTCCAGCACAGAAAAGGTTGGCTGTACCAGGAAATTACTCCTTATTCATTTGGTTTACGGCATCTGAC
>NW_028064716.1:0-389 GCF_054177405.1 Leptonychotes weddellii
TGAGCCTCCCTACCAATTCTACTCTGATGTTGACTTTCCCTCTGTTCTAGGGTCTGACCCACTTATTCCATTTTTGATCTGCTCTACCTTCTCCTTCTCCTCTGGATCAGGAGTAATGTAACAAGTATGTTGAATTAGAGAACAGACGTCACCAATCTTTGAATGCCTTCAGCTCCCAAAGTCTATGTCCCATAATTTTCCACTTGATTCTCATTTTTATGGTTTGGTATATGTGGTTTAACATGCCTCTCCATTTGGATATAGATTCTCATAAGACAGAGAATATTAAGATTATTTTATATGCATCGTTCAAAATCATGGTTCAGGTTGATACTCAGAAAATACATTCACAACTTTAGGGGTGTACCGGATGGAGAAACTGACAAAAA
>NW_028064717.1:0-389 GCF_054177405.1 Leptonychotes weddellii
TGTTTCCTGCCTTGTTAATTTTTGCCATTATAACTGGTGTAAGATGGTATCTCAATGTGGTTTTGATTTGAATTTCCCTGATGGCTAATGATGTTGAACATTTTTTCATGTGTGTTAGCCATTTGTATGTCTTCTTTGGAGAAGTGTCTGTTCATGTCTTCTGCCCATTTTTTGACTTGATTATTTGTTTTTTGAGTGTTGAGTTTGAGAAGTTCTTTATAGATCTTGGATACCAGCCTTTTATCTGTAATGTCTCAGCAATCTTTATTAGAAGCAGCCTCAAGACAAGAGGTTCTGCCACAACCTAATTCCAAGACTACAAGAATCTCCTCATGCCCTATTTACTTTAGGATTCAGAACCATATGCTTTAATGAAGGGATAAACTAAC
>NW_028064718.1:0-8176 GCF_054177405.1 Leptonychotes weddellii
CTGGTGATGGGTATTGAGGAGGGCACATTCTGCATGGAGCACTGGGTGTTATGCACAAACAATGAATCATGGAACACTACATCTAAAACTAATGATGTAATGTATGGGGATTAACATAACAATAAAAAATTTAAAAAAAAAAAGATTTAAGCCAAACTGTAAAAACTGATGACAATGATGATTCAAAAACAAGCATAGTGCCTAAGCTAAGAATTTTCTAGGCATTTCCTGCAATTCTTCTTATTGGATATTAGTAGAAAGAAGGAAAAATAGAGAGGAACAAACCCCTTTCCCTCTTCTGGTGGCAAGATTTAAGTATGCAAACTCAGCACTATCATTAGTTGCACTCCCTGCCAGGATGACAAAGCTTGTCTGTACTACAGTAAAGTCAACACCTAAAGAGTAATAGCGGCACAGGAACCAAGGGAAGTACCAGTCTCAGTGTTTTGCTCTTTAAATTTGGTCATTTCTATGGGCAGCCTTGTCATAGCTATTTTCAGTAACTTGGTTAAATAAGCCAATACTTTCATATCTAAACTAATTAAAGTTGTATTTCTATTACAACCAAACCACTAAGTTTCTATTTTATTTTGTGTCCTTTTATTTTTTGCCAAATTAAAATTTTAAAAAATTTCTAGTACTTTATTTTTAAATTTAAAAAAATTAGTGGTATATGCTGGGGGGTGGGTAGGGCAATGTTCAGTTTTTTAACAAGTACACTAGGCAAATTCTACTAAGACTTCTATTTCTGTTAATGGCAGACAGGTTAATACAAAGTAATACTGCTACTAGGAAAGTTGGATAAAGTGTTATAAAAAAAATTATGTATTTCAGATTTTGTAGAGCCAACAAGAAGGTAAAAAAATATAAGACCAGGATACAGAGCAGGACAGAGGTCTGGGAAAATAAGCCTGACTTTGGGGCCATTTTTTCAAAAGTAATCTGGAGGATCAGTTAAGAATCAGTTTATATAACCTATCAGCATAAGGAAGAATGTATTGGAGTCCAGATACTACTAAGTTGGGGAGGTAGGTAAATCCATCCCTTTGGCATGACATGAAGAGACTTAATGTTAGAAGTTGGTGAACCAGAAGTGATCAGCTCCTCACTGCAATTGCGGCTTGACTTCAAGTCATCACAATGATTGGAGATTAATTGAGGCAGTCCTGCATAACCAATGCCATCAGGTGCCTGGAAGCTAACATAAATCCTTTTTGGAGGAAAATAATATCATGAAAGAATTCAAATTATTTCTCCAATACAAAAATACTACTAAAAAATCCAAAAAATAAAAATAAAAACACTATTTCACATAAACCAAAATAAGGGTCAAGGCTAGGGATGAAATCCTCCAGATACAACGAACAATAGAAATAAAATATTATGACCTCCAGATATCAGAATAGGCTTTATTTTTTTTAATCTAAAGATTTATTTATTTGACAGAGAGAGACAACGAGAGAGGGAACACAAGCAGGGGGAGTGGGAGAGGGAGAAGTAGGCTTCCCGCTGAGCAGGGAGCCCAGTGTGGGGCTGGATCCCAGAACCCTGGGATCATGACCTGAACCAAAGGCAGATGCCTAAGGACTGAGCTACCCAGGTGCCCTTCAGAATAGACTTTAAAGTGATCAGGCTTATTATCTTCAAAGAGATAAGAAAAAAAAACCAAACAGGTTGGATATTTTGGCCAAGTAGAACCCATAAAAAATAATAACATAAAATTCTAGAACCAGTAAATTTGATAACTAAAATTAAGAACTTGATGGATTTTTTAAGGTTTTACATTTATATGAATTTTATTCTGTTTGGGGTTGAAAACTTTGGCTACAATGTATGTAAATAAATTAGGAAAGATGTTTCAGTTCATATGATAGGAATGAATAAATGAACTTCTTGTGACATTAGACATTTCCAGCACTATTGTAGTCTGGACTTAAATAGGATAGAAACATCGGTATCATGTATTAATATTTATATATTAAGCATTGTGTAACACAGGTTCCCACTCTCAAAGAATTTAGTCTGGTTGGTTAGAAAAGACAAAAACTTCATAACAGAGAACTTAATACATTTTAACTTGGAGCTTACTTTCCCAGTTTCTTCAATTTTACTCCTGATAGTCTGAATATTATAAGGAATATTGAAAAATCATAATGATTGACTCCATTACACATCTATGAATACCTACTTTATCTGGGTCTTCAACAGCAGTCTGATTTAATTTTAATCAATTCCTTTTCCTATTTCTCAGAGCAACAATCTCATGTACTTCCCACCCCCATTGGTTCTTTTTTTAAAAACAATTTTATCCCTGCAAACACCTATTGTTTCTTGTGTTGTTGATTTTAGCCATGTTGATGGATGGTTTTAAAAGTAAAATAGCAACAGCTGCAAAAATACTTCGCAAACTTGAAAATGAGTTGTGAGAAAATAGTTAAATGAAGCATAAAGAGAAAAAAAGGAGAAAAATGCCAAAAAGATGGTAAGGGACAGGGAATATATAGCATGGGGGTCTATAATTTTGGGTTATTTGAGCAAAACAAAAGGAGGAGAAAAGAGTAACTGCATTATTTGGAAGAATACTAAGTGAGAACTTTCCAAAATTGAATGAAGACAGTAAGCCACAGATTTAGAGGCTGTACAAATACAAAGTTCAAGAAGTAAAAAGACACCTACAGTTATACACATCATGGTAAACTGACAGAAAAATAAAGGTGAAAAAAAATCTTTAAAGAGAAAGTAAAAAAAAGGACTAACTTCAAAATAGCAACAATTATGCTGACAGCTAGCTTATCTACAGAAAAAAAAAGTAAGCTGGAAGAAATAATATTTTAATGTACTTTAAAAAATATATGCCAACCTAGAGTTCTTTACCAAAATAACATATTCTTCAAGAATCAAAGTGAAATAGAGATATTATAGCAAAAAAAAAAAAAAAACCCTAAAAGAATTCATGAGCAGTAGACCCATACAAAAGGAAATACTAAATTATGTACTTGATACACAGCAATGAAAATATAGGGTTAGAAATATAGGAAGAAATAAAAAGCAATGAAGAAAGAAATATGTGGATATATATGAATGCTGATGCTACAAGATAAAAAATAATACCTTTTCAGTTTAAATATAAATGAAGAATTAAATATCCAATAATAAAAGCATATACTTAAAGAGTAAAACAAATTGAGTTAAAATGTTCAAAGGTGCTTGCATTGTCAGGGATGAGGGGAGAATGCCAATTAATATTCAATTTTAATAGGTAAAGGATGCATGTTGCAAACACTAGAATAAATGCTAAAAAAAAAGGTAGAAGAATATACAACTTCTAATTTGATAGGGGAAAAAAAATCAATCCAAAGTAAGCAAGAAAAAAGCAGAAGGGCCAAAGAATAATGGTAGATTTAAAAACAAAATTTAAATGATTATAATAAACATAAATGGATTAGATTTAAAAATTTAAAGTTTAAAAGAAGATAGACTGAATTAAAATATCTTAGCAATAATAAAAATATCTAAACTATGAGGACAAAGAAGATTGAAAATAAAAGAATGGGAAATACATATGCCATGAAAATCATATCCAAAAGAATGCTGCTGTAACTCTAATTATCACACAAAGCAACCTTTAAGTCAAAGAGAATTACTAAAGACAAAGAGGGATACCTAAGAAGAAGTAAATGGTGAATTTGCCAGGAGGATATGAAATGGCTTGAATATGTAAACATCTAATATAGCTTCAAAGCACAGAAAGCAAACATTTGCAGAAGTAAAGAAAAAAATATTCAGTAACACTTTGAAATTTTAACACATCCTTCTCACTGTGAAAGAATAAGCTAAATACATGTATGCATACATACTAAGAATAAAAACAATTAAAGAACAATACCCTTAAATTACATAAAATATCATCTTTTATAGTGAAATGTTAAAAGCTTTCTATTTGAGATTGACCATTTTAAAAAGTATGCTCATTATCACCACTTTCACCCACTGTTGTATAGAAGTGGGTGAACTTATTGTTCTAAGCAATAAGTTAAAATAAACTAATTAATGTATAAGAACTGAAAAGAAAAAAATAAAAATATCACTCCTTACTAAAGATATGGTTGTGCTCTTAGACCATTCACAAAATGTATCATTGAATTAATAAATTTTACATGATTTCTATAAAATCTACAAAAATAATTGCATTTCTATACACCAAAAATGAACAAAAATAAATTTTAGAAGATAATATTTATATTACAGTAAAATGAAGCAAAAATCAAATACCTAGAAACAAATATAGCAAATGATGTGCAAAAACTGTATGGGGAAATCCATAAAATGTTATTAAGGCATTAAAAAACCCTAAGCAAATAGAAGGAAATATCATTTTCATGGATTAAAAGTCTCAGTGTCATTGAGGCAGCAATTCTTCCTAATGATAGATAATGTAACCATATTATTCTTGGTTCAAAGAAGACATTAAAGAAATATTGATTTATTGACCAAAATATATTAGTTTTATTATAATGGGGGGCTTACAAAATAATTTTGTTAACTTTCCTCAGAATGACACTCTCTCTAAAAAATTAAAATAACCTGGGGAAGAGGATCTTTATATGGATTATCTAAACCTTTAAAATTCTATAAGCATGCGCACCTGGGTGGCTCAGTCAGTTAAGCATCTGCCTTTCCTTCAGGTCATGATCCCCGGGTCCTGGGATCAAGCCCCGCACCAGTGTCCCTCCTCAGCAGGGAGTCTGCTTCTCCCTCTCCCTTTTCCCCTCCCCCTCAACTTGTGCACACTCTCTCTCTCTCTCTCTCACAAATAATTAAAATCTTAAAAAAAATTGTTTAAATTGATGACACCTTCAACTGACTCTTCAGGTAAGTAATATCTTAATTGTTGAAATACTCTGTAAACATGGTTAAAGTATATTAGCTAAATTCTGTTAAATGGAACATACTATCAATTCTTTGTTTGTATTAATTAACTTTATTTATTTATTTATTTATTTATTTATTTAGGTGAACAGCAAAGCAAGGTTTATTGGGAGTGATAGCAAAGTGATAGTACAAAGCTTCCAAAGAGGGAGGAGACCGGAAGGGTTTGCCACCAGAATTTCTAAGTGTAGGGGGTTTTATGGGCTTGTTGGTGGGCTGTTTTAATCTGATTAACCATTCCTGCGCCTGTCCTCCAATCAGGTTTTTGTCACATGGGAAAGTGGAGGGCTCCTTCTAGGGTGGTGTAAAATCCTTTCAAGGGTGGTTTCCTCTTAGGGTGGGGGCCCCTTGTCCCTGCCTACCTGCCTTCTAATTATCCTTCATCATTCCCCGCCCCCCTCTGAAGAGGTAACCCTAACTACTGTTAGGGAAAAAGGGCGATGACCGATTGTAGCTACTTCCTGCTGGTCAGGGGCATTGGATGGGGCAGTGGTCAGGGTCTCTCTCGTCCAGATCTATCAAGGGGTCCACTGTAGATGTTTGGTTTGACTTCCATATGAGGCTCCATCTTTTTATTTTTTTAGAAAAGTTTTGGATTCACACCAAAATACTTAATTCTTGACAACCACTGATCCTTTTACATCTCCATAGTTTAACCTTACCATAATGTAATATAATTAGGAATCATACAGTATGTAGCCTTTTCAGATTGACTTCTTTTACTTAATAAGCATTTAAGGTTCTTCCGTGTATTTTCATGGCTTTTTATATTAGAAGGTTATTAAATATTGAGTCAATTTCTTTAATATATACAGGCCTTCTTAGACTTCCTATTTCTTCTTCTATTCTTCCTTTTTTTAGACTTCCTATTTCTTTTTTTTCCATTTTATTATGTTATGTTAATCACCATATATTACATCATTAGTTTTTGATGTAGTGTTCCATGATTCATTGTTTGCGTATAACACCCAGTGCTCCATTCAATACATGCCCTCTTTAACACCTATCACACAGCTAACCCACTCCCCCCTACCCCCCTCCCCTCTAGAACCCTCAGTTTGTTTCTCAGAGTCCATAGGCTCTAATGGTTCGTCTCCCCCTCCGATTTCCCCCCCTTCATTTCCTATTTCTTCTTGAGTGAGTTTTGGCAGATTATGTCTTTCAAGGAATCAGTCCATTTCATCTAGTTTATCAAATATGTAGGCATGGAGATATTCATGTTAAAATGCCACCTCCCAAATATTTTCACAAGTATTGATTCTTCCTTTTCCCAGAGCACTCGTTTTTTGACAAATATTTTTATAAGGCACAATTTATCAAATATACCATGTACAGCAGGTGACTGACAGAGACAAAAAAATCAATAGTATAGCTTTCCAACCACCACCTGGATCAGAATGAGTTAGCTACCGCTAGCTGTTTGTGTTTGAGTTCATTTTATTTTATCAGTGAGCATTCTGCTTGTTATCTTTAAATGGAAGATATTAATATCATTATGACAGGAATTAGTTGAAAAAATAGAGGTGGGTCATTGATGGTTATTTTCTGTTCCCTACACATGTGTCCATTCCACTTCTAAAAGAGACCATACAGGAACTGAAGTTACAAAGTAGTGGTCTAGCAAAATTTTCCCTGCTTATTGTAATTTGATTAATTAGTTAATTAATTAATTAATAAGTGAAAGATAAAAAAACACCTCAAAGAAATACTAAGCTAGACAGGATACCAGGACTATAGGTATAAACCAGGAGTATCATAGGCAAATGAGGAAGGAAGGATTTACTTTCTTTTTTTTTTGTTATTATTACAAATTTTTTTTTATCAACATATAATGTATTATTTGTTTCAGGGGTACAGGTCTGTGATTCATCAGTCTTACACAATTCACAGCATTCACCATAGTACATACCCTCCCAAATGTCCATCACCCAGCCACCCCATCCCTCCCACCCCTGTCCATTCCAGCAAACCTCAGTTTGTTTCCTGAGATTAAGAGCCTCTTATGGTTTGTCTCCCTCTCTGTTTTCCTCTAATTTTATTTTTCCTTCCCTTCCCCTATGTTCATCTGTTCTGTTTCTTAAATTCCACATATGGGTGAAATCATATGGTATTTGTCTTTCTCTGACTTATTTTGCTTAGCATAATACACTCTAGTTCCATCCACATCATTGTAAATGGCAAGATTTCCTTCTTTTTGATGGCTAAGTAATATTCCATTGTATATATATATACATTTTTTGCGTATATATACATGCGTATATATACATACATTTGCGTATAACACCCAGTGCTCCATTCAATATGTGCCCTCTTTAATACCCATCACCCGGCTAACCCACTCCCCCCTACGCCCCTCCCCTCTAGAACCCTCAGTTTGTTTCTCAGAGTCCATAGTCTCTAATGGTTCGTCTCCCCCCCCCGATTTCCCCCCCTTCATTTCCTATTTCTTCTTGAGTGAGTTTTGGCAGATTATGTCTTTCAAGGAATCAGTCCATTTCATCTAGTTTATCAAATATGTAGGCATGGAGATATTCGTATCCATTCATCTGTAGTTGGACAGCTGGGCTGGGCTCTTTCCATATTTTGGCTATTGTGGATGTTGCTGCTATAAACATTGGGGTGCATGTGCCCTTCAAATCACTATGTTTGTATCCTTTGGACAAATACATAGTAGTGCAATTGCTGGGTAATAGGGTAGCTCTATTTTTAACTTTTTGAGGAACTTCCATACTGTTTTCCAGAGTGGCTGCACCAGTTTGCCTTCCCAACAATGGTATAAGAGGATTCCTCTTTCTCCGCATCCTTGCCAACATCTGTCATTTCCTGAGTTATTAATTTTAGCCATTCTGACAGGCATGAGATGGTATCTCATTGTGGTTTTGATTTGGATTTCCCTGATGCCGAGTGATGTTGAGCACTTTTTCATATGTCTGTTGGCCATTTGGATGTCTTCTTTGCAGAAATGTCTGTTCATGTCTTCTGCCCATTTCTTGATTGGATTCTTTGTTCTTTGGGTGTTGAGTTTGATAAGTTCTTTATAGATTCTGGATACCAGCCCTTTATCTGATATGTCACTTGCAAATATCTTCTCCCATTCTGTCGGTTGTCTTTTGGTTTTGTTGACTGTTTCTTTTGCTATGCAAAAGTCCCAATAGTTCATTTTTGCCCTTGCTTCCCTTGCCTTTGGTGATATTTCTAGGAAGAAGTTGCTGCGGCTGAGGTCGAAGAGGTTGCTGCCTGTGTTCTC
>NW_028064719.1:0-389 GCF_054177405.1 Leptonychotes weddellii
GGAGATTGGGAGGCCACCATTTTCACTGTCATCCTCCGAAGCTCTACAGAAAGCTTGCAGGGAGGAGAGCAAACACGAGCAGATTACTTAGCTGGGACCTGCAAGGGCAGGGCAATTCCGCCTCCGGCAAAGACGTTTGGGAACCATGGCAACAGGCTCCTCCCCCAGAAGATCAGCAAGAACAGCCAGCCAAGACCACGTTTACCAATCAATGAGAACGGCAGAACTCCAGCGCTAGGGGAATACTGCACAGAGAATCCATGGCTTTTTTACAATGGTTCTTTAGTCTTTTAAAGTTAATTTTTTTAACTGTCTTTTTTTTTTAATTTTTCTTTTTCCCTTTTTCAACCAACATCTTATTAATCCCTTTTTAAAAAAACCATTTTTAT
>NW_028064720.1:0-389 GCF_054177405.1 Leptonychotes weddellii
CACTTAAACTTTGTTCAAAATTTCCTTCTCAAGTGTAAGCTTTATTTTTTAAAAGATTTTATTTATTTATTTGAGCAGAGAGAGACACAGCAAGAGAAGGAATACAAGCAGAGGAAGTGGGAGAGGGAGAAGCAGGCTTCCCGCCAAGCAGGGAGCCCGATGCGGGGCTCGATCCCAGAACCCTGGGACCATGACCTGAGCTGACGCTTAATGACTGAGCCATCCAGTCGCCCCTCAAGTGTAAGTTTTAGTTTGATATGCATGTTTGACAGTAAGGGCTCCCAATTTATCTTATCATTTATAGATTCTGCCCTAAAAAAGAAGCATTCAGAAATGGATTATACTATTTTTAAATAATTTATTTAATGGTAACATAAGTGGAAATTGAT
>NW_028064721.1:0-389 GCF_054177405.1 Leptonychotes weddellii
GGGGGCGCCTGGGTGGCTCAGTCGTTAAGCGTCTGCCTTCGGCTCGGGTCATGATCCCAGAGTCCTGGGATCGAGCCCCGCATCAGGCTCCCTGCTCAGCGGGAGGCCTGCTTCTCCCTCTCCCACTCCCCCTGCTTGTGTTCCCTCTCTCGCTGTCTCTCTCTCTATCAAATAAATAAATAAAATCTTTAAAAAAAAATAAATAACCAATAATCGTACTGGACATCAGAGAAAAGCAAACTAAAACCATAATGAAATATCAGCATATATCCACCAGAGTGGTTGACTAAAATAATAATAATAATAATAATAATACCATGTGCTGACATTGTTGATGGCATGTGATGTTGGGAGCCAAAGCAGCCAGCCTGTGATGCATGAGAACTAAA
>NW_028064722.1:0-389 GCF_054177405.1 Leptonychotes weddellii
TTGATTACCTGATGTCTTTGAACATTTAGAAATATTATTGATAGGCATTTGACAGATTTTAGCAGCAATGGGAATAAAAAGCAATAAATACCTTGGAAACTAAGCAAATGATAAATACTGAAGCACCTCACCAACCAGAGAAAACAGCAATTGTACAAAAAAACCCAAAAAAACAACAAAAAAAGTATCATAGCATAGTTTTTGGCTGAACAAAGAACAATATTTATACAGAATAATACAAACTCTACTGACTTTAAAAAATGATGTAGAACTAGAACGGAAGCTTTATGAGAAATGAAACTGGGGTTGCCTGGCTGGCTCAGCCAGTGGAACATGCAATTCTTGATCTTGGGGTTTTCTGAGTCCCACGTTGGGTATAGAGATTACTT
>NW_028064723.1:0-389 GCF_054177405.1 Leptonychotes weddellii
CTACTTGATGATTTGCCAAGACACCCATAATAGAGAAGTAGGGAGAAGACCACTTTAGGATTGTTGCTCATTGTATCTTGAGTTTTTAAAGTGTAATCTTACCAATACTGCCTCCTTTAAGTTTTCTATGTTCTTCAAATTTTTAACAATCAACAGGGAATAAAGAAATTTTGTTTCAAAATAAGAAGTTAAAAAAAAATCAAAGAAGATACAGATAAACAATGTCATCAGCCTACAGCAAACTAAAAAGTAATTTGCTATGGCAGCCCTGGAAAACCCATCCAGTGGGAGATGGGGATTTTACTTTGTTTTGATATGGATAAACCACGGGTTCCAATTCGATTTACTGAACAGTCCCTCCTTCCCTCACTGATCTGTCATGACTCTTT
>NW_028064724.1:0-389 GCF_054177405.1 Leptonychotes weddellii
GAAAAACTCAAATGTACAAGTGGGGCATTCTTATCTCATGTCTAACTTAGTAAGACACTGTTACTTGAATTACTAAAGATAAACTTGTGCAAAGAAATATTCCCTGGTACTCTGCTATGCCACAGAAGCATGCACATTCAAACGTGAGCCTAGATCTTGTCTTTCTGTAAAGTCTTTTTGGTAAGGCAAATGCAAAGCCGGGCGTAGCTTACCTTAACAATACTGGAAAACGCGTGTCTGTGTGTGTGTTAAAATCTCTCTGAAGATGACACACCACTTTAGTATTAACTATCTAATAAAATTTGCTCATATAAACATACTAAAACTGCATTTCCTGTATTGTGGAAAGTTGAGAGACATCTTACATGTGCTTTAAAATAAGTAGTTAG
>NW_028064725.1:0-389 GCF_054177405.1 Leptonychotes weddellii
CCTAAACTCGCCCTCGACTGAGGCAGTCTCCACACTGCCACGAGATTGACGTGTTCGAGCTCCCATACAGTAACCATAATCCTAATGTTGCCTTGAGCAATGACTGTGCCCAAAATCTAGCCTGAGGGAGCACAGCATTTGGTTCACATCACCAAAACCAGAGCATCAGTCAGGAATGCAGTAGGACATTGTACCACACGCAAGCTCGGTTGTTGCTGCACAAAGGCTTGCGGAGAGAAAAGCCAGAAACTCAGCAAAAAAAACACGGAGCTTTCCCCTGGCCAAACCCGAAGCCTGAGGCTCGCCCTAAGGCTAGGCCTCCAAACAGCTACAGGACAGGGCTGTGAAATTGCCGGTAAGTACCCTCTAAAGTCCTCGAGCATATAACT
>NW_028064726.1:0-389 GCF_054177405.1 Leptonychotes weddellii
GCCTGGGTGGCTCAGTTGGTTAAGCGACTGCCTTCGGCTCAGGTCATGATCCTGGAGTCCCGGGATCGAGTCCCACATCGGGCTCCCTGCTCGGCAGGGAGTCTGCTTCTCCCTCTGACCCTCCCCCCTCTCATGTGCTCTCTCTCTCTCTCTCTCATTCTCTCTCTGTCAAATAATAAATAAAATCTTTAAAAAAAAAAAAAAAACCGACACCGAGCCAGAAAAACTGCCTGGGAAGATGTAGAAGTAACCTGTTGGGGAAAACACAGCCTCAAAGTATCACCCCACAGGTAAGTTACTCATTACAAAGAAAAGCTGTCCCCTTACAACGAAGAGCCCCGCTGGGCACTCGCTCTTACGGGCTAAATTGCATCCCCCTGCAATTCATA
>NW_028064727.1:0-389 GCF_054177405.1 Leptonychotes weddellii
TATGCCTCCTACCCACTTGATGTTATTCTTTTTTTAAGATTTTATTTTATTTATTTATCTGAGATAGAACGAGGGAGAGAGAGGGCACAAGTGGGGGGAAAGACAGAGAGAGGAAGAAACAGGCTCTCCAATGAGCAGGGAGCCCAACGTGGGGCTCAATCCCAGGACCCTGAGATCATGACCTGAGCCAAAGGCAGACACTTAACCGACTGAGCAACCCAGGCAGCCTGATGTGATTCTTTTACCCCTTGTTGTGGAGTGAGCTGTTCAGCTTGTTTTCAGTCCTTTTTCAGTAGGAATTATTCCATATATAGCCATAGATTTGGTATGTCTGTGAGAGGTGAGTTCAGGGTCTTCCTATGCCACCATCTTGGACCTTACGCATCCTG
>NW_028064728.1:0-389 GCF_054177405.1 Leptonychotes weddellii
TCTGCTCTGAGCCTCGCTCTCCCCGGGCGTGCGCTCGCGCCCCTCCTGCCCTGCCCCCCCACCTCCCCGCGGCTCGGCGGGCGCGGAGGGGGCAATTCTGGTGTCGAAGGACGGAACAGCCGGGCTGTTCCTAGGAGGGGCCGCCCCCATTGGCTGCCCTCCTCCGCCCCGCCCCCCGCGCCGCCCGTTACGTAACCCTTCCCCCTCCCCTCCCCCCCCCCCCCCGGCCTCCGCTGGGGTTGGGGGCCAGGAAAGGAGAGGGCCCGGCCCCTCCCTGGGCGCGGTCCTGCGTGGTTCAGCAACCTTCCCTGCCGCTTAACGCCCAGGGGGAAACTGAGGCCGTTGTCTAGAGGGGCCCGGCGAGGTGGGTCCCTGCGGGGATGGGGTGA
>NW_028064729.1:0-15882 GCF_054177405.1 Leptonychotes weddellii
TGAGTTTGTAGGTGTTCAGAATGGTTTGATCCCTATCCAGCTGAATTCCTGAGAGGAGACGAAATCCAGGTCTCCTACTCCTCTGCCATCTTGCTCCGCCCCCCCGGCCTACATTCATTCTTATAAACGTCCTTTGAGTGTTTGTGGTGCGCTCTAAAGTAGCAATACTCTGAAGCTATTCAGGTCATTTTCCTTTAGACTATGACCACTTCTGAGTTGGCATAATTACTTGAATAAAACAAAGCACAACAAAGAATACCGTATGCCTTGGATTCAGCTACATATGAATTAAAATCTTGGCTCTCCTGTTCAAGAGTTGGGTCACTCTTTAGGTAAACTACTAACCACTTCAGAGTCTTTGTTTTCCCATTAGCAAAATGACGGTAAAATAAGAGCTAATAATGAGCAGGTACTAAGTGCTGGCCACTATGCTATGATCTTGACTCCAGAATGAGCAGTATGGTGTAAATGTTTAAAAAGACCCTGGAGTTGGACAATTTCCTAGCTCTGTTACCTTAAGCAAAGTACTTAACCTCTCCATGCCTTAGTTTCATCATCAGTAAAAATCAGATCATAAAGATACCTTCTTCATGAAGTTATTGTGAAAGTTAATATCTTCAAAACACTTAGAGGAGTGCCTGTATCCTACTAAGCATTGAGTAAGTTATAGTGATGATGAGGAGGAGGATCTCATGTAATCCCCCTACCAATCTTGAGTACTTAATATTACAACTCCTTATTTTGGAGATGAGGAAACTAAACCTTAGAGAACTTAAATAACTTGTCAAGGCCACACCACTAGTAAGGAAGTGCTGGCTCCAGATGCAAGGATGTAACCAATAAACACTGCCACTATGTGCATATCCAACATGTGCTGCTCACACTGTTGGTGATGACCTTGGAGTTATGCAGGGCACAACCGGCACAGCTCAGTAAAGCAGTCTTGCCGACACCTAAGGCTACCTCCCTATTTCATACAATACATTTTGAAGGTCAAGTGAAAGTATGTAGGCACCCAACACAGTTTCTTGCACATAGCCTTTCAGTAAATGATAACTGCTTATCACCTTGCCATGCTTCAGTTTCATTTAGCTCTTTTGAATACATCCAATCTAGTACATGCTGGATCTAAAGAGAAATGAGGTAACTTGTCAATTCAGTATTTAGTTCTAAGCTACCTTCTAGCCTGAGGGATATACTCTTAGCTTCTACTAGGAAAGTTCATGGACTTTTTGACAAAGGTTTTATTCTGGGTGTGGTGGGAAATTCCTAAAATGGCCTTCAGTGATCACCACCTCCTGGTATTTATGTCCTTGGGTAATCTCTTTCCCCTAGTGTGGGGTGAAACTACTGATTTGCTTCTAACAGATTAAGGCAAAAGTGATAGATGTCACTTCCAAGATTAGGTTATAAAAGACTATGACTCATCTTGCTTGTACTCCCTCTTTTCCCCTCTCACTTGCTCACTCTGAGGAAGCCAGCTGCCATACTGTGGGCTGCTCTATGGAGAGGTCCATGTGGTGGGTAACTAAAGGTGGCCTCCAAGCAATAGCAGCCAAGAACTAAGACCCTCAATCCAACAACTTATAAGAAACTGAATCCTGCCAACAAACAGACCCACCCCAGACAAGCCTTGTGATGACTACAGCCCAATCATGATTGTAGCCTTGTGAGACCTAAAGACAGAGGACCTGCTAAGCCAGCCCAGGATTCTGATCCACAAAAACTTCCAGATAATGTTGTTTTAAGCCATTAAGTTCTGAGGTAATTTATTACATAGCAATAGAATAGAAATACACTGGGGCTTATACTATTTAGTCTCAAAACCCTGCTTGTGTTTCATATGGCTAATCAAGACCACACTACTAAAAAGAGATAACAATCTCTGACAATTTTTCCCACATGGTATTGCTATCTTGTGATTGCTTTTTTGCCTATCATAGTAGACTTTGAGTTCGAGAGTTAAAACTTTTGCCTTCATTTTCTTTCTTTTTTTTTTTTTTTCTTTTCCAGGTTTGCCTTCATTTTCTAAAAGCAGGAGCCTTGTTATCTAGTAATACCAGAGCGAGGCCAAAAGATAAAGTGCAAGCTCAGGAGAAACAAAATTTTAGAGGGTATACGAAT
Organism: Leptonychotes weddellii; assembly: GCF_054177405.1. Taxonomy (NCBI): domain Eukaryota; kingdom Metazoa; phylum Chordata; class Mammalia; order Carnivora; family Phocidae; genus Leptonychotes; species Leptonychotes weddellii. The sequence goes on from NW_028064729.1 coordinate 2,125, forward strand.
GAGGCAAGGAGGCTGTGATAAAAAAAAAAAAGATTTCCGAGTTTGAAGCCCTACAAACAAAACAATCAGAATGACGGTAATATGTGAAATGTGAGCACTCACGCCATTTTTAATTAGCCCATGAGCAGTAGCTTATCAGAGACAATAACCACATGAGGAAGAAAGCAGTGGACAAAGTTCCCTCCTTGCTTTTAAGAAAGCAATCTAGGGACGCCTGGGTGGCTCAGTCGGTTAAGCGTCTGCCTTCAGCTCAGGTCATGATCCCAGCTCCCTGCTCCGCGGGGAGCCTGCTTCTCCCTCTGCCTCTGCCTCTCTCTCTATCTCTCATGAATAAATAAATAAAAATCTTTGGGAAAAAAAAAGAAAGCAATCTAGACCTAATGTTGACATCAACCCCACTCTAACACTTCTTGGCCTCAGGAATGAGAGCCCAGGACCAGAACATTACACCCAGTTCCATTTCCAGACACAGCATGGCAAAAGAATAAGGAGCAAAAAACTTGACACATCACTTAGAACAAGCTGTTAATTTAAAAAAAAAAAAAGTCTATATGAACTGAACTTTGAAAGGTTAATATTACATTGCATTAAAAAAAAAAATTGTTCAGTGTACTTTATCTCTTCAGGTTGACCTAATCTTTGATGGCAATTCATTTTCCCTAACTTTGGGGGAATATTTCAGAAATATAACTATTTTTAATAACTGTACTTTTTTTAAGATTTATTTATTTATTTGAGGGGGGAGTGTGATTGGGGGAGGGGCAGAGAGAGGGGGAGAGGAGAGAGAGAATCTCAAGCAGACTGACTCCCTGTTGAGCCAGACCTGGGGCTCTATCCCACCCACCATCATGAGATCATGAGATCGTGACCTGAGCTGAATTCTAGAGTCAGACATTCAACCAACTGAGCCACGCAGGCACCCCTTAACTTATTTTGCTTTTTTTAAAAGTTTAACTATTTCATTAGTTTTATTTTCCTAATATTTTTGCACTTTCAAACTTAATAGCAAAAATAGTCAAATATCCGTGTTTTTCTTTTCTAATATGTGTTTCTTATATAATGAGGGACAAAGTAGGAAAGAGATTATATATAGCCTATGGAGAGAGATTATATATAGCCTATATCACAGATCAGAACACAGGGGATTTGGGTTGAAGACTCAGATATTCAGCTAACAAAATGTGTCCTTTGATGATACTTGATCTCTTGATGGCTTGGTTTCCTTATTAATCCAATTGGTATGATAACTACTACAGAATTTTTATCTGGATGAAGTGAGATGATAAATGTGAAAAGCCTTTGATAAGGTTAAATGAGCTGTTCAAGGCAAATCATAACATAGATGCCAATCTGCATCTATGACCTCCTTCAAGAAAGAACTAATGTGGATGGAACTAACTAGAATACATAACGTGTATTATGCTAAGCGAAATAACTCAATCAGAGAAAGACAATTATCATATAATCTCACTCATATGTGGAATTTAAGAAACAAAGCAGAGGACCATAGGGGAAGAGAGGAAAAAATGAAACAAGATGAAACCGGAGAGGGAGACAAACCATAAGAGACTCTTAACCATAAGAAATAAACTGAGGTTTGCTGGAGGGGAGGGGGTGAAGGGATGGGATAACTGGGTGATGGACATTCGGGAGGTTATATGTTGTAAAGGACACTGGGTATTATATAAGACTGATGAATCACAGACCTGTAACACTGAAACAAATAATACATTATATGTTAATTAATTGAACTTAAATTAAAAAATTAAAACTGATTATACATTGCAGAAGAAAATATGAGTGGTCTTTAAGAAGTAGCAATAGAAACTATCCAAAAGGAAACACAGAAATAAAAGAGAATTTAAAAAAAGAAGAAGAAACAGAACATCAGTGAAAAATGTAGCTCATGTTCAAACTTGAAAAGGAGGGACAGAAACATTTTTCAAAATTTTTATATTTTTCAAAAACATAATGGCTAAAAATTTTCCAAGTTTGATAAACTTACAGTTCCAGGAAGCTCGATGAACCCCAAGCATGAGAAACCTGAGGAAAACTACACCTGTGTGCATCATAATCAAATGGCTCAGTATCAATGATAAACAGAAAATGTTACATTACCTACAGGGGATAAGGATGATGGGGAAAACGAGATAGATTTCTTCTTGGAAATAATGCAAGTGAGAAGACAGTGGAGCATTTTTTAAAGTATATTTTTAAGTACTGAAAAGAAAACACTGACAATCTAGAATTCAATATTCAGTAAAAACCAAAAAATCTATAAAAATGAATTTAAGAGGAAGACTTTTCAGATACACAAAACCTGAAAGAATTCATCACCAGCAGATCCACACTACAAGAAATGTTAAAGGAAAAATTCAGGCAGAAAAAAAAAATGATACTTATGAAAATAATGAATTTACACAAAGGAATAAAGAGTACAGAAATGGAGATTGTGGATACTACATTGTTTATTGTATGTAAATAATTCCTTAATAAAGCTTTAAAAAAAAAAAGAACTCACCTTCTCTAAGAAAATCGGGATGGGTTAGCCTGGTAATGGGTATTAAAGAGGGCACGTATTGAATGGAACACGGGGTGTTATACGCAAACAATGAATCATGGAACACTACATCAAAAACTAATGATGTAATGTATGGTGATTAACATAACATAATAAAATTAAAAAAAAAATTTCTCTAACTCCCAACTTCACCAATTTCCTTGCCACTAGAATTCTTCTGTCTTTATTGTGTGGTTTATGTTAACATGTGCTTATTTGTAATTATAAATCACTCAAGTTAAAGGTACAAAAGTAGAAAAGGTTTTAAGATAAATATCAAAGTGAACTTTCACCTTCCCATTAGCACCAAACCAAATGCATGCCCCCATGTAATTCATTAACCTCTCCAATAACCTGATTGAATATTATATATCTATAATATTCCACAATATCATCGTCTCTCACTATCAGTAACAATTGAGCAACACTTTCAGAATCATATTTTCTCAGACGCACAACAGCATTATTTCCAGGAAGTTAGTTTATAGGTATCAAAACCTCCCAGTTCCAGGAAAATCCCTGCCACAGACAAGGCCCCATGAAAAGAAGAAATGGAAAGGAATACCTCCACTCTGGTCCTAGAAAGCCCAGGTCCTTCTATCCAACTTTACCTAACACCTGATTGGAGCTGGGCCATGGTATGACCTTTCAACACACAAGCCCATCATGCATAGGACTTCAGACCAATTGGGAGTACATCATGCTGGACACTCTGACTACCATCCCCAGACATCCCTCACAGCAAAGTGAGGTAAACTTTGCAGGTTAAAGAGTCCAACATCAGCAGGTCTTATTCCTCTGCTTCTGTGGCAGGAGCAACTCTCATTTTCTCCAAAACTCTTCCCTCTTGTATCTACAACCTCTTCATCAAGCATAGGTAAAACTGAGTACAAACATTTCAAAGCTTAAGCAAAACTTAGTATCATCTCTACTTTTTCCTAGAGTTTCTACTCCCACCATCTCATTGTCCCAAATTCACTTTCCCCTGTCTTTTTGTGACTGGTGTGGTGGGAGGAAAGGTGAAGAAGAAAAAAATTGATATATAGCCCACAGTCTTCACAAGGATACCTATCTAAGGATCCTACCTCAACAGGAACATTATAGAGATGCTAAATCACTTGGTGGTTAGCACTGCAGTCCCTCAATTGTAATCATGGTGCCCTATTCCTGAATCACTTCTCTGGCATGAAGTCATCTGCCAGTGCTTTCCAAGTCATGAAACCTTCTAGTGAGGCACATCCCTCATTATTATTCCAGCTTCCAGAGAGTATATAGTCAAGACTCCCCAAACTGAACTCTCTTTCACAATGCAGGAAGCTATTCCTAGAGAAAACAGCACATTCCAGCTAAGATTAAGTATCTCTTATGTGCACCTACAGCACACTTATGTACATGCCTTTATTAAAGCATCTATCATGGTGCTGTTTTGAAATCATCAATTTTATTATTTAACAATCAAATTATCAAAACACTGTTTTGAAATTTTCCCAGTTAAAGTGTAAACTCTTTGAGAACAGGTACCAGACCCTGGCATTCTTTCTTCTGAGCTATACATCTGTTCATGTCTTTTAAATTGAACTAAGTGAGAGCAGTGTTCTGGGAAATTGTAAATTCTTGGGTTATCCCTGCTATATTTCATATGATCAAAATACAAAATGCTCCTAAAAGCTTTGTAATGGAAACTTTAAACACTTTTCAAACATGAATGTTCTAGGATCTTGAATTTATAAATATAAAAATCATTTCTCATTCTTTGGCATTGCTATCATTAAAATTTTTTAAATATGTGCATATCTTTTTTTAATTAATTTATTTATTTGAGAGAGAGCATGCATGCAAGTGGGGGGAGGGGCAGAGGGAGAAAATGTCCAAGCAGACTCCCACTGAGTGGGGAGCCCAATGTGAGGTTGGATCTCACAAGCCATGAGATCAGGACCTAAGTCAAATCCAAGAGTCAGATGATTAACCAACTGAGCTACTCAGGTGCCCCCCAAAATATGTGCATGCCTTAATATCAATGTATATTTAGATTCTAACTCTTTGACTTAACATTGCTTTATTCAAGTGCCACAATAAGATTCTCTCACTAAAACAGAAAACTTAATACTTCTCATTTATAATACATATATGATAATAGTACCAAATAGAATTATAAAAGATTGTGGGTGTTTGAATAAACAGTGATTGGGAAGCAGAAATGCATCATATTTTCTATATTAATTATGATTTAAGGAGATAATAAAGTCTTAAAACTAAACAACTGAGTAGTTGGATAAGAGATTAGAAACTATCTACTTAGCTTAAGGGGGAAAGTTACGGGATCCTGAAGTATTAAGGACAGTGAGAAAGTATGAAATACAAACAGTGGGCATTGTTTGCACTTCGAGTTTGGATGTAAAAAGTTACAGGAAATTTTTACTTCCAAATTAACTATAAAAACAAATATATAATCTACAGAATCATAACTTTCATTTTTAACCCCTCAGATAGCTGAAGATACAAAGGAACCTAAAAAGATTAAATAAGAAAATAAAGATAGTTCTCTTTAAAAAAAAAAAGAGAGAGAGAGATTAGAAACTACTTTAAGTGAAAGGCTAGCCACCTCATTTTTTGTTTTAGACCATTAATCATAGATTATTCTTACTTATTGCTTTATATTAGTAATAGAAGTTTCCATAGTAATAAAAGCAACATAAATTTAGCTCTGTGCAGTAATTCCTGATGGCCCCTTGATTTCAGAGTAAACAAATCTCCTTAGATTGTAATGTTCTGTAAAATTGGCCATGCTCATAGGGACAAAATGCTATCCTATCCAAGTGTATTTCTCTCTCCAACATTGCCCCAAACCACTGACCCAACCACAAATACACATTGAAAATCTCTAGAGGTACAACTTCTATTTTATTTTACAGGTGAGTACAACCTAGATCTTGCTAAAGAGAGAGACAGGGGTGCCTAGGTGGCTCAGTTGGTTAAGCATCTGACTCTTGATCTCAGCTCAGGTCTTGATCTCAGGGTCATGAGTTCAAGCCCCACATTGGGCTCCATGCCCAGCATGGAGCCTACTTAAAAAAAGAGAGCGACTAGGTTACCTTTTGGGGACAGCTCAGTATTGCAATTTATGCCTTTTTTTTTTTTTTTTATCCATTCCACAGCATTTACTGAATATCCACAATGTCAGCCCAACCCTTCATGGAATCTGCAGTCCAATAAGCATATTCCAACACTTGAGCTCATCACATCCTTGAGAAAATGGCACATTCAAGCACAACCTAAGAAAATTCAGTTATTTTTCTCAAAGCACTAAATTTAGTACAAGCCCATCTACGCATACAATTGTAATACCCAGGCTCTCCATCAGAGTACCTAGATCCCCATATGCTGTCACTCTCCTAGAGGCCTGGAGTTCACCTGCAAATAACCTACAAATAAATTATCATCATGTCCCAAAGCCTTCTTGTCCATGAAGACAAATATTCCTTTCTACCACCACCTTTCAATCATGCTCTCTCTCTCCTGAAGGCTTTGGATTTGCAGCTTATTCTCCTCTCCTTTTATTCATTCTTCCATGTTGTACAACCAAACAAGAATGTTTTTCTCTTGCTATACTATGGGAATAAACTCAGAAATGAAACTTCCAGTGACAAGAGGAGAAAAGAAAACAAAAGGTATCAAAGAACAAGCTAGTAGAGATATTAAATTGATATATCCAATACTTGAAAGTCATGGTGATCTATCTCTAAAACTGAGAATAAAAATGAGTAATGAATCTAATAAAAATGGGACTGAAATTTCACAAGGACATTTCAAAATTGACATTTTTGCCCCTTATTCATAATGGATAAGAAAAATGGAAGGGCACGGAAAATACTTCAAGACAAGCAGACAGATAGATGGATCCACTGTCAGATAAGAAAACAGTGAAGGAAGAAAGCTGCTGATGGATGTCATCAAGAATCATTATAATAGGGGTGCCAGCGTGGCTCAGCCAGTTAAGCATCTGCCTTTGGCTCAGGTCATGATCCTGGGGTCCTGAGATCAAGCCCCCAGTCAGGCTCCCTGCTCAGAGGGGGCTTTCTTTCTCTGCCTCTCCCTCCTGCTTGTGTGCACTCTCTCTTTCTCTCTCTCTCAAATAAAATCTTTTAAAAAATCATTATAATAAACTTGATTTATGAGGCTATATACATATGAAATTATTTATTAGTAATTGCAAAGGATTTATAACATTTATGATCAATAACTGTTTTATTAATTTGTATATATGATCAGAATTACATATTAATTAGGTTCTTCATTTCATTTAGAGTAGGAAAAAAGTATATGAACTTTCCCAGGTACTCACTCTTTAGAAGATAGAATAACACTGAAGCATTACTATTTTTACAGGTCACACTTCTCAGGGAAATCTCTCTGTGCAGTCAGAAAGGCCCTCTATCATCTTTTCATTTAGTGAATTTGTTCTTGCCCTTGAGTATTATTCTAGAGCTTCTTTGATTTAGATGTCTCTTTTATGTACCATCACAATATCTTATACCTTTTTGATATCTTATACTTCTATCAAAACACCAATTAAACCTTATTTTATTGGCATGTATTTCCTGCAAGATAACAAGTAACTTTGAGTAAAACAAAGTTTTACTGTCTAATATAACCCCAGATCTAGCAAAATCCCCAGAGCATAGCAAAAGTCAATAAATATTTACTGAAGCAATGAATGAATGCTTAGATAGAAGTGGTGACTTACCAAAGAGTCAAGAATACATAGTCTAAGAAACATCTGTCACTTCCTGATAAGTACTCCTGAAAAGTCTTAGAATGGATTAATGTTAACATTAAGGCTATGATTAAATGGATTATGGTCCCTAAGAAATGTATGCCTATTAGAAGCTTAGGCCCCTAGGAAGTAAACATCCAACCTGCAACAGCCTGAGTCTCAAAGTCCAATTTTACAGTGTTCTGACACCATGTTTTCTATATTTAGAATTCCTTCTAATGGCTGAAGCCCAATAAGACTATCAAGTCTCTGAGGTTCAGTTAAGATAGAATAACTAAATGTTCATGAATTTTAAAGTAATCCCTTTACAATTGCTTGTAACTATACCATAGCTATGTTCTAAAAGGGACAAGCTCAGAAATGAATTAGAGTTTTGGACATTTTAATACATATGAACACTTTCTTTTTTTCCCCCTCTACTCCTTAATAGTTAACATGTATACTGAGGAGTGCTTTTTTTTTTTTTTTTTTTTTTTTTATTTATTTGAGAGAGAATGAGAGAGAGAGAGCATGAGAGGGGGGAGGGTCAGAGGGAGAAGCAGACTCCCTGCCGAGCAGGGAGCCCGATGCGGGACTCGATCCCGGGACTCCAGGATCATGACCTGAGCCGAAGGCAGTTGCCCAACCAACTGAGCCACCCAGGCGTCCCCTGAGGAGTGCTTTTCTACTTATAATTCTTTTCATTTAATATAAGATTAAAGAATGGTCTCTACTCTTTATGTTCAATTACACAAGAATTTCACTTTAAATTTATGTTTCAAGTTATAAGAATGAACCTATCAATTTTAAGAAAAAAGGAAGCAAATATAGTAACAGACAGAATCAGATGGAAGACATACATAAAACAGAATTTTTTAAAAAAATCAATCACCTACTAAACCTGCAGCAAATACTTTGAGGAGTAAACAATTACAATTATGTAAAGAACATTATTTCTTTCAGGATAACAAGGAACAACTCGTTTAATATCTAGAAAAGGACTTTTATAAGAGAAATTAAATTTCCTCTCATAAAAAGAAAATAAATTATTTCCAAAGAATATTTCATTTAAAAATTCCTGAATTGAGATAGTATGATAATCTCTCACCATAACCAATCAACCAGTTATTTATTAACAATTCATTACTATACCAAATATAGCTATAAAACCTGAATAGAATGTATGGAGCAGCTACTTGAGGACTCTGAAAAGTAAATAGCAGCAAGAAGATCAGGAAAGAGAAAACAGAAATCAAAGTATCACTGAACTGACAGTGAGTTTTAACTTTTATTTTACTCTGGAATGTTTTGACCTGTACTTAATTTAGCCTGAAACTCAGAAATGGAATTTGGTCAGAGAAAGTGCCAAGAGAATCCCTCCAGTTCTGGATCAAGGACCTCAAGGCACAGAAGAAACTAACACAGGGCACCTGGGTGGTTCAGTCAGTTAAGTGTCTGACTGAAGCTCAGGTCATGATCTCAGGGTCCTGGGATTGAGCCCCATGTTGGGCTTTGTGCTCAGTAGAGAATCTGCTTCTCCATCTCCCCCTGCCCCTACCTCTGCTTGTGTTCTTTCTCTCTCTCTCTCAAATAAATAAAATCTTTTAAAAAGAAAAGACAAGACTAATGCAGAGAGAGCAAGAAGTCCATTTTTTTTCTTTTTCCCATTTGCTCATGCCCCAGCCCCCAAGCAATCCAATGGTCATTCAGTGACCATAACAGAGATGGAAATGGAAGAATGGGAGCCTAAAATTTTATGTGACAGGAATCTTCATCTCCAATCATATGAGCTGTACTCCAAAAGGATAAGAAACATCCCCCCACCCACCCACCCACTGCTGTCCTTTTGCTGTTTTGTACCAGATGTGGAGAGAATCACAGGAAGTATGTGAGTGGAATAAAGACCCATGGTTATGGCCAGAGAACCAAAAAGGGAAACCTGAGGAAACATATAATAACATATAATAAACACATCAACATATAATAGTGAAGCTTGCAAATTTCTGAGATAAACAGAAAATCCTGAAAGCAGCTTGGGACAAGAAGTCCTTAACCTACAAGGGTAGAAACATAAGCCTGGCAGACCTGTCCAGAGACCTGGCAGGCTAGAAAGGACTGGCATGATATATTCAGCATGCTAAATGAGAAAAATATGCAGCCAAGAATACTTTATCCAGCAAGGTTGTCATTCAGAATAAAAGGAGAGATAAAGAGTTTCCAGGACAAACAAAAACTAAAGGAATTTGTGATCACTAAACCAGCCATGGAAGAAATATTACAGGGGATCCTTTGAGCAGAGACAAAGCCCAAAAGTAACAAAGACCAGAAAGGAACAGAGACAATATACAGAAACAGTGACTTTACACGTAATACAATGGCACTAAATTCATATCTTTCAATAATTACTCTGAATGTAAATGGGCTAAATGCTACAAGCAAAAGACACAGGGCATCAGATTGGATAAAAAACAAGACCCATTAATATGCTGTCTATGAGAGACTCATTTTAGACCCAAACACAGCTCCAGATAGAAAGTGAAGGGGTAGAGAACAATTTATCATGCTAATTGACATCAAAAGAAATTTGGGGTGGGCGCCTCGGTGGCTCAGTTGGTTAAGCGACTGCCTTCAGCTCAGGTCATGATCCCGGAGTCCTGGGATCGAGTCCCACATCGGGCTCCCAGCTCGGCGGGGAGCCTGCTTCTCCCTCTGACCCTATCCCCTCTCATGCTGTTTCTCTCTCTCTCTCTCTCTCTCAAATAAATAATAAAATCTTAAAAAAAAAAAAAAAAAAGAAATTTGGGGTAACAATCCTTATGCCACACAAATTAGATCTTAAACCAAAGAATGTAATAAGAGAAGAAGGACACTATATGATAATTAAAGGGTCTATCCAACAAGAAGATATAACAATTGTAAATATTTATGCCCCTAACATGGGATTAGCATATTACATAAACCAATTAATAACAAAATTGAAGAAACTCATTGACAATAATAGTAGGGGACTTTAACACCCCACTCACAGCAATAGACAGATCATCTAAGCAAAAGATCAGCAAGGAAATAAGGGCTTTGCATGACACACTGGACAAGATGGACTTCACATATATATTCAGAGCATTTCATCATTTCATCCTAAAGCAAGAGAATACAAATTCTTCTCAAGTGCACATGGAACATTCTCCAGAATACACCCTGTCTCAACCATAAAAAAGATTGAGATTATACCATACATATTTTCAGAGCACAATGCTTTAAAACTTGAAATCAACCACAAGAAAAAATTTGGAAGTATTGCAAATACATGGAGGTTAAAGAGCATCCTACAAAAGAATGAATGGGTCAACCAGGAAATTAAAGAAGAATTTCAAAAAACATGGAAGCAAATGAAAATGAAAGCACAACAGTTCAGAACCTTTGGGATGCAGCAAAGGTGGGCTTAAGAGGGAAGTATATAGCAATACAGGTCTTTCTCAAGAAACAAGAAAAGTCTCAACTATACAACCTAACCTTATACGTAAAGGAGCTGGAGAAAGAACAGCAAATAAAGCCTAAATCCAGCAGAAGAGAAATAATAAACACTAGAGCAGAAACCAAGGAAATAGAAACCAAAAGAACAGTGGAACAGATCAATGAAACTTGGAGCTGGTTCTCTGAAAGAATTAACAAGATGGATAAACCCCTGGCCAATACAGAGAAGTCAGTTGCTTTTCTATGTACTAACAATGAAGCAGAAGAAAGAGAAGTTAAGGAATCGAGCCCATTTACAATTGCACCAAAAACCATAAGATACCTTGGAATAAACCTAACCAAAGAGGTAAAGGATCTGTACTCTGAAAACTATAGAACACTTATGAAAGAAATTGAGGAAGCCACAAAGAAATGGAAAAACATTCCATGACCATGGATTGGAAGAACAAATATTGTTAAAATGTCTATGCTACCCAGAGAAATTTACACATTCAATGCAATCCCTACCAAAATACCATCAGCATTTTTCACAGAACTGGAACAAACAGTCCTAAAATTTGTATGGAACCAGAAAAGACCCCAAATAACCAAAGGAAGGTTCAAAAAGAAAACCAAAGCTGGAGGCATCACAATTCTGGATTTCAAGCTGTATTACAAAGCTGTCATCATCAAGATAGTATGGTACTGGCACAAAAACAGACACATAGATCAAAGGAATAGAATAGAGAACTCAGAAATGGACCCTCAACTCTGTGGTCAACTGATCTTCAACCATCAGGAAAGATTATCCGGTGGAAAAAAGACAGTCTCTTCAACAAATGGTGTTGGGAAAATTGGACAGCCACATGTAGAAGAATGAAACTGGACCACTTTCTTACACCAGATACAAAAATAAACTCAAAATGGATGAAAGACCTAAATGTGAGACAGGAATCTATCAAAATCCTTGAGGAGAACACAGGCAGCAAACTCTTCAACCTCAGCCACAGCAACTTCTTCCTAGACTCATCTCCAAAGGCAAGGGAAACAAAGCAAAAATGAACTTATCAGGATTTTGTCAAGATAAAAAGCTTTTGCACAGCAAAGAAAATAGTCAACAAAACCAAAAAGGCAACCTACAAGATGGGAGAAGATATTTGCAAATGTCTTATCAGATAAAGGGCTAGTATCCAAAATCTATAAAGAACTCAACCCCCGAAGAACAAATAATCCAGTCAAGAAATGGGCAGAAGCCATGAAGAGACATTTCTCCAAAGAAGACATACAAATGGCCAAGAGACACATGAAAAAATGCTCAACATCACTTGGCATCAGGGAAATCCAAATCAAAACCTCAATGAGATACCACCTTACACCAGTGAGAATGGCTAAAATGAACAACTCAGGGAACAACAGATGTTGGAGAAGATTTGGAGAAATCTTGCCCTCTTACACTGTTGGTGGGAATGCATACTTGGTGCAGCCACTCTGGAAAACAGTATGGAAGTTCCTCAAAAAGGTAAAAATAGAACTACACTATGACCCAGCAATTGTACCCTTAGGTATTTATCCAAAGGATATGAACATAGTGCTTTGAAGGGGCACATACACCCCGATGTTTATTCATTTTTAATTTATTTTTATTTATTTGTCAGAGCAGGAGAAAGAGAGCAAGAGAACACAAGAAGGTGAAGCAGCAGGCAGAGAGACAAGCAGGCTCCCTACTGAGCAAGAAGCCCGATGTGGGACTCGATCCCAGGACCCTGGGATCACCTGAGCTGAAGGCAGATGCCTAACCAACTGAGCCACCCAGGGGTCCCTCAGCCCAATGTTTAAAACAACAATGTCTATAATAGCCAAACTATGGAAAGAGCCCAGATGTCCATCAATAAATGAACGGATAAAGAAGATGTGATATGTATATATGTGTATATATATATATATATATATACATATATATATACACAATGGAATAGTACTCAGCCATCAAAAAGAATGAAATCTTGCCATTTGCAATGACAGGGATAGAACTAGAGAGTACTATACTAAGCAAAATAAGTCAGTCAGCAAAAGACAAATGCCATTATTTCACTCATATGTGTAATTTAGGAAACAAAACAGATGAACATAGGGAAAGGGAAGGAAAAATAAGATGAAAATTGAGAAGGAGGCAAACCATAAGAGACACTGAACTCTAGGAAACAAACTGAGGGTTGCTGGAGGGGAGGTCGGTGGGGGGAAGGGATCATTGGGTGATGGGCATTATGGAGGGCACTTGATGGAATGAGCACTGGTTGATATATGCAACTGATGAATCACGAAATTCTACCTTTGAAGCTAATAAAATATTTTTTAAAAAACATAAAAAAAAGAAATATGGAACTTTGTTCTGGCACACAGGAAGTTACTTGATCAATTTGAACATTTTTAGGTGTTTTTAAGATTTATTAAGGTGAATTCAGAGCAGTTTTAATTTAGGGCTAATTTGGCCCCACTAGTAAGCACAACTCTTCTGAAGAATCTACCCAATGCCCCATGTATTAGAAGCTCTATTCTTGGTGGTGGTAACATAAACTGTTCCCAGCTCAGTGAGGTCCAGGGATTGTTTGTTTACTGCTTTACAGTTATTCATTTATTTTTTTTTAATATTTATTTACTTATTTGTGAGAGAGAGAAAGAGCATGAGTAGGAAAGGCAGAGAGACTCTCAAGCAGACTCCTTGCTGAGTGTGGAGCCTGACACGGGGTCAATCTCAAAACACTGAGATCAAGACCTGAGATGAAACCAGGAGTCAGAAGCTCAACTGACTGTGCACCCAGCTGCCCCTCCAGTTATTCTTTTGTTGGCCTTTTTGAATAGTACTCAACTGACTTCCTTCACCCTTCCAATTATTACTCAACAAATCCTTTAGACTCCTCTACAGATCTTTCAAGCTTTTTGTTGTTGTTCTGCAGCTTCCTCAGTCATCCTGAACTCTCTTCTAGTTACTAAA
>NW_028064730.1:0-14775 GCF_054177405.1 Leptonychotes weddellii
GAATATATCAGTGTCTATGTTATTGTAGCAAATGAGAAATTCTCCCCATAGACGAAGGGCAGGGGACCACCCCAAGCTAGCTCATAGTTTCTGGTGGGTGACAGAGGGCTACTGTGCATTTCTCAACTTGGCTCCTCTCCACTAGCCAGATTCTAGTGCTTCTCACTTAGTTCTTCATAATGAAACTCACCAGGTTCTGCATGCCTTTCCCCACCTGTTGCCCAGATGCACTCTGTACACCCTCAACCAGAGCCACAGCTTCCTGTTTCCTGGATGTTGCTCCCTCACCCAGGTCTGGATCTCCTCTGGCAACATGGTCAGAAACTGCCCCAAAACCAGCAGCTCCAGCATTTGCTCTTTTGAGTGTGTCTTAAGCCTTAGCCACTGACAACAGATTTCCCAGAGCTTGCTAAAAGCTTCGTGGGGGCCAGCTACCTCCTGGTAGGAGAACCGCCAGAAGCGCTGGCGGGAAGCTTTCGAGTCAGGGTTGGTGCCGTGAAGGACTTTCTGTCCCTGGGAGCAGTCCTTGCTTGGGGATGGGTATGCCTGGGGTTCCTTGTTGCAGCCACCATTTGCCTCAGCAAACTGGCTGACTGGCAGCCACTTCTACCCTGTAGATCAGATTCCATTTTTTCTCATATCACTGGGAAGCCATTCTCCTGGACACCAGTGAAAGTCCTCCTGGAATCAGAGAAACATGAGAATATCTTAGTGGTGCAGAATCACGGCTGAAAAAGACTTGACGACTTGATAGGGAAGCTGCAGGAAATGGAAAAAGACAGCATAAAGTGATCTCATATTCCTTCCCTCTGCTTCTAGTGATGTACTTTCTGTCCTTTTCCTTTGCTCCCTCTACAATCCGAGAATCTAAAGCGCTGGAAATACCGAAACAGTTTTCTCCACATCCAGACTGGTGTTTGCTCATGTATTCCCCAAGCTACTTTCACAGTGTAGTCCGGCTGTTCTTTCTTGTGTTCCATATTCTTGGGTCTTGTTCTCTCCCCTCCCTCCCCTCAGGAAGCCAGGAGCCACCTTCCCAATTGCCACCTTCTTGTAAGGTACCTCTGGATTAACCTCTTCATCATTTACACCTTCCTCTATCACCACCACACACACAGTGTGGATGAGAAATGAGTGGCTTGCTGTATGCTTTCATTTTCCAGTATTCCTTCTTACTTCAGAATGCATCTTCTTCCTTTGTGATTGAGTCCCTCTAAACTCCAGTGGGTCTGGTGGGGCTATTCATTACAGTACCCTTCCCTCCCACCACAGGAGCAGGTATCTGACATAAACTGAGCCTGTCAGAATTCTCTGAGGTTTTACCTAAGGTGAGGTGGGAGAAGTTCCAAATTTCCTAGGAATTGCTGAATTGGGAGGATGTAAGACTGGAGCTATCTGTAATTGTGTCACTCAACATTCCACTCCTCCATCAAAGGAGTGGGCCTGTTCACACAAGTAAAAAACAAAACAAAACACACCAAAAAAAAAAAAAAAAAAAAACCTTTTAAAAAACTGGATTCAGGTTGCTCTTCTTCCAAAGAACTTGAGCTGCCTTCACTTATAATCTCTTTACATATAATGCAGCCCAGGAGGCTAGAGATAGAGAAACGAAAGGCATTACTGGTAGCAGTCGTTTTTAACAAAAAAGGAGCATCACACGGCACAGCTCCTCAGCAGCAAGGCCCCGGCCTCGAAGATGTATGCCATGCCGCAGATTTGCACCTTATCCGGATGACGAATAATTTAGTAAATGCTATCCTACTTTCATGCGGAATACGGAGCCTGTGCTCCTCCTGACCGCTAACATCCCGTCCATAGTTCGTTTGAGAATGCTGCTCTCGCGTTCCACTCTGGCGAAGACCCAGGCGCTCGGCGGAAAGCAGGACGAGGGTGGGAGCCGGGCTGGTTCACGTCTCGCTCGGCAGAGATGCCCTGAGTCGTGCCGGCTCGCTGGGCGAGAGGGTCAGCAGCTGGGGTGGAAGCGGCGTGGGGAAGCACCCGCATGGTCACGGCCTGCAGGGAGTTCGGGCTGGCGGGTTCGGGGGGCCGGGGCGCGTGCGGGAGGCGCCCGCGCCTGTGCCCACCGTCCTGAAACGGCGGCGTCGGACCCAGCTTCGAGCCCCCGGCCGCGAGGAAGCAGAGCACTCAACCGATTCGCTCAGCCGCCGGTCCGGAAGTCAGCCTCTGGACACACCCCCATACCGCCCCGTACCCCCGGCGCTTGTCCACCCCCTGCGCATACTCGGGAGCAGCGCCATTGAACTACAGCTCCCGGCGCGCACTGCGAAGGCCGGTCGCCTTCCTTCGCCAGCATCGACAGATTCAGCAGCAAATAGGCGCGAGAGGCCGCCCTCTGGGAGCCAATCCCCCAGGAGAGGGGCGGGCCCGCCTGCGCCGTACTTCCTCGCGTCATTCCCCCTCAGCCAGTGGGAGTGTCCGCAACGATCAGCCTCGGCCCCGCCCCCAGCCCTGGCTCCTGGGTTCCGGGTCCCAGGTACCCAGAGAGGTGAGTCCGCTGCAGGTGGGCGCGGGGTCCTGGGCTGTCGGCGACGCTGCCGCCTCAGGCGTCAGCCCGCCGGGCTCGCACGCAGCGGCGAAGTTGAGCAGCGCGCCGGAGAGCCGCAGCTTCGCCCAGCTGGAGGGCCGCCGGGGCGCTCTCCGAGGCCGGAGCGGGCGGGCCTGCCGGGTGTCGGGAGCTAGCGGCCGCCGCGCTCCTCCTGCCTTGCTGCGAGCTGGGGGCTTCCGCGCCCTCCGTGCCGCCTGCCCCGCAGCTCCCGGCGAGATGCTCGAGGTCGGCCCCGCCCGGGTGCCGGGGAGGTGGCGCAGGCCACCTGTGTGACAACTCGAACTTTTCTTGGGCTTTCCCGACCGCCAGTTGGGTCACGTTGCGCGATTCCTATGAGACCTCGTGCGTTTATCGATGAAATAAAAGCAGGATTTTCCTCCAGTTCCTTTCAGGACGTTATGACTTTGCTCCATTTCGAGACAGTTGAGGAAACTGCCAGAGGGACAGACTCTCCTCACCGTCAGGCTGTGTGTTGTTCTCGGGACCTTGGGGCCTGTGTGTGCCCCGCCCCCCGCAACATCTTGCTGACATTTAGAGAGACTTCTGCAGAGCCATGAGCCCGAAGGCCTGAGCTGCTTCAGAGGAGAGAGATCCTGTCTCCTGAGCTCCAAAATGGCGGCTAAGATGGAGATAACTTTGAGCTCGCAGTCCCACATTCAGGCTTCCTCCAAGCCAGAGAGACACATAATAACAAAGCTGGAAGACAAACGGGGACCCGCTCTACAAAAAGACCGCCCCGATCCTGAGCTCTCCCGTCAGAGCTTTCGACGGTTTTGTTATCAAGAGGTGTCTGGACCCCAAGAGGCACTCTCCCGGCTCCAGCAGCTCTGCCGTCAGTGGCTGCAGCCCGAGCTGCACACCAAGGAACAGATTTTGGAGCTGCTAGTGCTGGAGCAGTTCCTGAACATCCTGCCTCCGGAGATCCAGGCTCGGGTCAGGCATCGATGTCCAATGAGCAGCAAGGAGATTGTGACCCTGGTGGAAGATTTTCAAAGAGCAGCCAAGAGACCAAAGCAGTGGGTAAGGAGGCCCCTCTCTCGTGGTCGCCTTTTTTCATCTGGATAGTATCTGGTCTCTGGATCCCTCCCTAGTTACTCAGAGTCCAGAAATGGACCTGATGGCTTCAAATGTTTCTTCTGGCCTCTATTTGGGAACCCCCCCTGGGAGATGTAACAGGTTTTTAGAAAACCAGCACTCCAGTGAGAAAGATAAGGATCAAGTGCAAGGATCCTTGCATTTTTGCCCACACATCCCACACCCATTCCTCCTGAAGTTTTCCTACAATCAGGATTCTTAGCAGGCAGGATCATCTTGTGTAGGAATTTGATTTGGGGGGAACTTCATGGTGGACCTTGTTTCGGTGACGTGTCTTCCCTTCGGATCAGGAAGTTGCAGCTCACTTATTTGGCCAGTATTTCTTCCAACCCCACCCCCCAATTCAGACCCCATTCAGGGCCTAGGCAGGAAGCAAATAACCATGTGCTTTGAGGAATGGAGGCAGTCAGGGAACAGGGTAGGCAGTCCTCTCCTAGCCCTACTACTACTGGGATCTCCTTATCAGGGAAGCTTTGGGCAGAACAATTTATTAGGTATAGGTGTTTTTTAATGGTCTCATCATATGCTTCCTGATCCAACGGGGCCTGTTTCCAATAGAATCTGCTGGGTGGGGGACATAGGGTGGACATAGGGTGAGAATCTGCTAGGCTAGTGTCATGACTGACCCTGTTACCTGTGCCTTCTCTCTGATGACTTTGAGGCCCTGAGAAAGACCCGTTTACAGTTACCCACTCAGGAAGTCTTGGCTGATTTGAAGTAGCCTCCATGGATTGGGATTAGTCCCCCTAATCATTCTGCATGTCCTTCCCTTTGCTACCTTTGAGAGTTTTCATAGTCTCAAAGTTGGCCTCCAGGCTGTTGTTGGTAATTCCCAGGGTAAAGGGATCATTACAAAGCAGTAAGAGGTCAAGCTGCCCCCAGTTAGTCCTCGAGCTGCACTCTAATGCATGGGGCTTGTTCCTAGGTGGCCGTTTGTATGCAGGGGCAGAAGGTGCTCTTGGAGAAGACTGGATCTCAGCTTGGAGAACAGGAACTGCCAGACTTTCAACTGCAAACTCCTAGGAGGTATCCCAGGGAGAGCTCTCTGGAGGAGCCATCCCAGGCTGGATCTCAAGATCAGCTGAGCTCTCATCATTGGGAAAAATCCCCACTCCTTCAGGAACCAAGCCCCAAATTGGCTGGCACAGGTAAACACTCTGTGCCTCTTCTCTCCCTCTCCTAAGTTCTTTACCTCCATCAGAACATCTTGTGGTTCTGAAACACCATAGACTGCATGTTGGGCTTTTTAATGTTTTATGTAACAGTAGATCTTTATTCCCTAACAGATTTCATTGATTAGAATAGCAGTGATAGTGTATATAAAAAGTATGGTTTTATCATTTTCTGTTAATGACTCTTTGACAATCTGTTAATGACTCAGTGACAATACATAACAGGATTACCTACTCTGTCCCCTTCAGAGCTTCTTGTAGTGAAGACAGATCACATATGACCACTGATGAACTTGCATCCAAACTGGCTGAGTTTCATCGCTTAAAATGGTCCCATGTTGAGAAGGGGCCTAAAGAATGTTATACTCATTAGAGGAAAAGTCCTGCTCCGTATTATTTTCTGCATCTTCCTCCTTGTGTGACATTGTCTGTGCTTTAAACCCTGTGTCCATTTCCCTGTCTGTGGTACAATGCCAGTCATTGCTGGCCCTGCTGTACTCAGTCCTGTGATCTCTAAGACTGAATAACAGAGACACTTTGGCCAGTCTTAGTGATGTGAGTAGAGGGGATGGTCAGCAGGTTAGAGAATGTTACCAGAAGGCTGGAATGCCTTGATTTCCTTAAGGTTTGCTACATTCAGTGAAACCCTTCAGTTTGGTTATTCTCGGAATTTAGGAATGGAGAAGACCTGGGGCATCCAGCGGAAAAGCACTGTGACCCTGGCTGAGGTCCTGCCCCATATCCTATGGGCTTTGTGGTCCTGAGCATGCACACTCCCTTTTCCTGGCTCATCGTAGGCAGCTCAGTGTGCGTGCAGTCTCCATCTCCTTTTATTTGATCCCCAAAGGTAGGTTCTCATGTTCCTCACTCCTAAGATCCAGTAATGCCTTCCTTCAGAACTGCACTGCCCAGTAAGTTGCCAGTGTCCACATATGGCTATTTAAATTTTATTTATGGAGATATAATTCACATACTGTAAGGTTCACCCCTTTGAAGTACACATTTCAGTGGTGTTTAGTACATTCACACACTTGTGTGACCATCCCCATTCGTCTAATTCTTAAAAATGTTCATGACCTCAAAAAGAAACCCAGACCCCTTGGCAGTTACTCTACGGTGCCCCCTCTCCGGCCCCTGGCAACAACCATCTACTTTGTCTCTGGATTTGCCTATTGTGGATATTTCAGAATCATATATGTTGTGCTCTTTTTTGACTGGCTTTCACTGAGAAGGTTTTCAAGGTTTAACCATGTTGTCACATGTGTCACTCCTTCGTCCTTTTTACGGCTGATATGTCATTATATGGACATTTTGTTTATTCATCAGTTGATGGTCATTTGGGGTGTTTCCACTTTTTGGCTATTATGAATAGTGCTTCTATGAACATTTGTGTACAAGTTTTTGTGTGGATCTATGTTTTCATTTCTCTTGGCCATATACCTAGGAATGGAATTGCTGAGTCAGACATTAGCTCTTTGTTTAACCTTTTGAGGAAACGCCAGACTGTTTTCCAAAGTGGCTGCGCCATTTTACATTTCTATCAGCAATCCCTGTGAGGTCTCTAATTTCTCCACATCCTTGTCAACACTTGTTGTTGGTGTTTTGGTTATAGTAATCACATTAGGTGTGAAGTGGTATCTCATAGATGTTTTATTTCCCTGATGGCGGATAATGTTGAGCATCTTTTCTTGTATTTATTGGTCAGTTGTATATCTTCTTTGGAAAAATATCTATTCAGATCCTTTGCCCATCTCTAAATTGGGTTAGTCTTTTGTTGTAAGAGTTCTTTATATATCCTGGATACTCTACCCCTACATATAATTTGCAAGTATTTTCTCCCACCCTGGGTTGTCTTTCACTTCCTTGATAGTATCCTTTGAAGCACAAATGTTTCTAATTTTGGTCAAGTCCAATTTATCTATTTTTCTGTTAGTTTGCTTGTGTTTTGGTGACATATCTAAAATACCATTGCCTAATCCAAAATCACAAAGATTTACACCTATGTTTTGTTCAAAGAGACATTGGCTTAGGTCTTCTATTTAGGTCTTTGATCCATTTAGAGTTACTTTTTGTATGTGTTGTGAGGCAAGGGTCCAACCTCACTCTTGCATGTGGAAATCCAGTTGTCCCAGCACCCTTTATTGAAAAGACTATTCTTTCCCCCATTGAATTGCCTTGACAACCTTGTTGAAAAGAAGTTGACCATAATTGTATAGGCTACTTATTTAAATCTGAATTAAAATGAAATAAAATTAGATAAAACTTAAAATTCAGTTTTCTCCATCACATTAGCCACATTTCAAGGACTCAGTAGCCCTATGTGGCTAGTGGCTGCCATATTGAATAGTATGTGCACATGCTCACGTACACACACACTTCCCACCTGGCAGGAATCCTGTGGGATAACACAGCTCTAGATCCTCCAACTTGCCCACAAACATTCCGGCTTGGTTCCATCCTGATCCTCAATCCTCATGGTCAGAAATTGCAGAGTTTCTGAAATTAGGATACATGTCTAGCCCATATTGCAGTTTGTAACCCTAATGCTGTCACGTTTATGAAGAGAAGAAAGAACATGCCACATTTGCTGGATTTCCCATTATTTGAAGAGACAGTGGTGATCAATCAGTGTCCATGTGAGTGAGTAGATTTGCAGTGTTGAAAGTTCAACTCTCTCCTTTCTTTTCATTTGTTAATTGACACTCAGGTCTGATGGGTTTGCTTTTCCATATTTCTTCTTTCCCTGACCTTTCACTAAAGGTAGGAAGGAGAGATGGCGTTGGAGAACCTGGTTCCTAATATTGATATAACTTATAATCACCCCAGGAGCCTGTTAGCCATGTAGATTTCCAGGACCCCACTGCCCAGAGATTCTGACTCAGCAGCCATGGGGATGCAGGGGCAGCCTGCTTGTCTAACAGGTGGCCCAGATGAGTCGAATGCAAGTTGCCAGTGGAGGACCACACTTTGAGAGTATTTCTTAGCTCTTTGGCTGAGCTGCTTTCTTCAAAGCCCAGAAAATGAAACATATTCTTTCTGATTATAGAGGCCCCCAGAATGAAAAGTGACAACAAGGAAAATCCACAGCCAGAGGGGGCTAAAGGAGGAAAGCCATGTGCAATGTCCCCTGGCAGATCCAAAGGGAATGGTCTGCAGAGTCCTGAGCCGAGAGGGGCGAATATGAATGAACCCCGGTTGTCACGGAGGCAGGTCAGCCCCCCGAATGCTCAGAAGCCATTCGCTCACTACCAGAGACATTGCAGGGAACTGGAATACATCAGCAGCCCCCTGAAAAGCCACCCACTGAGAGAGTTGAAGAAAAGCAAAGGAAGCAAAAGGAGCCTGAGCAGTCGTTTGCAGCGTCTTGGTCACCAGCCGACCCGCTCAGCAAAGAAGCCTTACAAATGTGATGACTGTGGGAAAAGCTTCACGTGGAATTCAGAGCTGAAAAGACACAAGCGTGTACACACAGGGGAGAGGCCCTACACATGCGGAGAATGTGGGAACTGCTTTGGGCGCCAGTCAACCCTGAAACTGCACCAGAGGATCCACACCGGGGAGAAGCCGTACCAGTGCAGCCAGTGTGGGAAAAGCTTTCGCCAGAGCTCAAACCTCCACCAGCACCACAGACTCCACCATGGGGACTGAAAGCAGGCTTTGTTCTCTCTGTTCAGAAGGAAGGCATCTGTGTTTCTCCTTCCCCTTACTTGCATGTAAATCACAGACTGTGTGACTTACAAGGAAAGGAAGAAGTCCCTGAGGAATGCTGGTGCACGTTTGGCTGCTGAGGAGTCCCAGAAGACACCAAGGGGGATGTGACCCTGTCGGTGACAGAGTGAAGAGATGGCAGGTCTGGGTGTTGGGTCAGAGAGAACCGGGGTCTCTGCTGGAGAGCAGGGAGTAACTGCTAAGACAATCTGGCCAATCCTGCAGGTTCCTCTGCCCCTTTATTTATTCTCTAAACATGTCCAAGCGTAAATTACATATATACTTAATGTACTTGCTATCATACCAGACAATCTTTATCTCTCTCACACACACACACACACACACACACACACACTTCTTTAATAAAGGTCAGTGACCCACCAGAATTTCAAGGCAAAAGTTCATTGGAATATAAATCCCCTAATATTCTTACTGTAATTCCTGGCTGTTCATAACAAAGGACACATGAAGTGAGAGTCTGAACATGTTTGTATGAGGAGAGGCTTTCCAAGTATATAGTGCTTTTACACACACACACACACACACACAGGTTGAGGGATCTATTTATATGAAAGCACCTTTGATTTAGGAAGAAATCTCCACAGCTGCTGCAACCCCCACCCAGGCAACAGGGGAAAGCTACAACAGGAAAGAAGCACGTAGTGTGTGTAGACAGCTAAGGACATGCCAAAGGGACCCTTACTACTCTCCTTCCTCACTTAGGCCGGCAGCCTTAAGAATAACAAAATGATTGGGGTGATGAGTGTTATAAAAGTAGATTATTTCAGTACATTTACTTAAACTCATTGAAATAGGTTAATTTTATGATATATAAATTATATCAATGAATTTTCTTAAAAAACACAAAATATATTTGTATAAAATGTGAAAGTCCTGGAACGAGGCTGGAGAGTTGATTGAATTCCATCCTTTCATTCTCTCAAAGTAAAAATCCAAACCCAGTCAGTAGAGTGTTCAGTCACCCAGAGCAAGCCCGCGGACCTGAGTTCAGAGAGGACCTCCAGGAGATGGGTGCACAGCCTCCAGCAGGAAACGGGTAGGTGGCATTCTTGCTAAGGCATCAATATCCTCCAGTCACTGCCAGTCACCTCCAGGCTGTGTCCTGTGCTGCATCCTCACCTCCCAGGGCTCTGCACTCGCTGCTCCCTTTGATTTTACAACCTGCCACCCCCCACTACTTCCTCCCTGTCCCGTCTCACAGGAGCATCCTACTCAGCAAAACCCTCTCTGACCGGTTCCAGGCCGACTTTATCGTGTCACTCCGTGCTGTACTCCACACACCAGTGGTGCTCAATCTGGGAGCAGATTTGCTCCCCTGCCCCCCGCCCCAGCGAGACATTTGGCCATGTCTGGAAATGCTGTTGCTCGTTATGACTTGGGGGGAGGGAGGGTAGCTCCTGGCCTCTTGTGGGTAGAGACCAGGGATGCAGCTAAATGTCCTCCAGTGCACAGGACAGCCCCATAGCAGAGTCACCTGGTCCAAAGTGTCAGTAGTGCCAAAGTTGGGGAACTATACCGTCCATGGTAAAAGCTCTTTAAGGACAAGAATCTTATTTTTCCATCATTTTAGCTTTTAGACTAAGCGCATGCCCAGCCAAGGGAAATAGGTGTTCAGTCAGGACCTGGTCCTGCCTGAACCAGAGATCCTGGTGACAGTGTGTTGAATGCAGTTGACAAAGCCTCTTGTCTTTTGGGCAGAGAGAGACTTCAGACTATGTCGCAGTCCGCTTCCCAGCAACCATGTTAGATGTTAGAGGAGCTTGTCTTTATTACTACGCCTGCACCTTACCTCGCCCCTGTCTGTCACCTCTCACTGGTCAGGGCCTCTTGATTCCTCATTTGCTCCCACCTCATGCATCCTTTTCCAGGACAGTTTTGCTGTCACAAGACCCTCCTAATCATGGTTACGTCTGTCCGTTTCCTGTTGGCGCTATAACATGATCACAAACTTAGTGGCTTCAAACAACACAAACTTAATCTCCTAGAGTTCCAAGGTCAGAAGTCCAAAATCAGTTTCGCAGAACCAAAATTAAGGTGTCCGAGAGGAGAATCTGTTTCCTTGCCTTTCTCAGCTTCTAGTGGCCGCTTCTTCCATCTTCAAAGTGCATGCTTCCATCCTCTTGTCACCACATCACCTTGTCCTCTGACTCTGACCCTCTGGCCCCGTATAATAAAGAGCCATCATTATATTGGGCCCACCCAGATAATCCAAGATAATCCCCCATCTCAAGATTCTTAATCACATCTGCACAATCCCTTTTGCCATATAAGGTAACATTCATGGATTCCAGGGATTAGGATGTGGACATACTTGGGCGGCCAGATTCAACCAAGCACACCTGTCTGTTGAATCAATTTGGTTAGTCAAAGATCTCTCCTAAAAGCAAATGAACATAGATTTCCACTTTTCTTATTTATAAGAGTTGGGATAGGAACTCGTCCTTAAATGAAAGCTTTGTTTGGTATGTGTTGAAGAACCTGTATGTGTTTTCTCTCTTCTGAACAAAATAACTGCTGAATCTTAAAGTTTTTGGGTATCTGTTCAACTGTGGTCCTTGAATAAATATGACAAAATTACCAATCTGAATATTACTCATTCCCAAAAGGTTTTCAAGCCTGTGATGCTACCTCGCCTCTCCCAGTCCAGTTTTCCTCTGGCAGATGAAGCTCAACTCCAGATGAGGAGAGTCAGGGCTGGCAGAAGGCGCCCAGCCACATTTGCAGGTGTACTCAGTTCTTCAGATGTAGGATCCTTCCTGTCCCCCTTGCCCACGCGTGGTTCCACCACAGGGCCTCCGCACAGACCGCTGACTTGAAGGCTTGCACTTAGCTACCCCATATAAGAAATACCCTTTCTTTTCACCCACGAGCAACCTGTAAGGTTTACCATCTTTTCTGGGTTTGGCCTGTATTTAGCCATGGAGGGGGATGACTCCCACTCAAGTTATGTGGTCCTCTGGTGGCCCCCATTGAGACGGGGAGAGGGAAACATCATGCACGGTGGGGAATCTGGACCTCGCAGATGTCCCTGAAAAGCATTTTCCATCTACAGCACATAAAGCCTTGTAAAACCCTTCCCATAATACTATTACCACTCCTGACAGAATTAATGACTCCCAAATACCATCCAATACATGGCGTTGAAATTTCCCCCAATGTTTCCAAAAGAAAAATGCTGTTTTTACAGCTTTATGGAGATCTATCTCACATAGAAGGTTCATCCATTTATATAGTTCAATAATTACACTATATTCACAGAGTTGTGCAACCATCACCACAATCTAACTTGAGAACATTTTCAACAGCTAAAAAGAAACCCCGTCACATCTAGCAGTCACTCCCCATCCCTGTGCCCTCTTGAGCCCCCTCTTCACTCAGCACAAAGTCTTCAAGGTTCAGTCGTGTCATAGCAGGTGTCAGTACTTTGGCCTTTCCGTGACTGAGTAATAATCCACCGCGTGGATGGACTACTTTTGTTTATCCATTCATCCAGTGGACATTTGGTTGTTTCCATTCCGGGGCTCTTGTGAATAGTGCTGCTGTGAACGTGTGTACTAGTTTTTCTGTGAACAGGGCGCCTGCGTGGCTCAGTTGTTAAGTGTCTGCCTTCGGCTCAGGTCATGATCTCAGGGTCCTGGGATCGAGCCCCGCATCAGGCTCCCTTCTCAGTGGGGAGTCTGCTTCTCCCTCTCCCTCTGCTTCTCCTCCTTGCTCTTGCTCTTTCTCTCTCTCTCAAATAAATAAATAAAAATTTTTAAAAATCTTAAAAAAAAAGTTTTTCTGTGAACACATATTTTCATTTCTCTTGGGTAAATACTAGGAGTGGAATTGCCGGGTCATGTGGTAACATTGCATTTAGCCGTTTCTGAGGAGCTGCCAGGCTGTTTTCTACAGGGTCTGCACCCCAGTTCCCCACCTGCAGTGTGTGCGGGTCTCAGTTTCCCCACATCCCCGTCAGTGCTTGCTATCGTCGATTTGATTATAGCCACGCTAGTCTGTATGAAGTGCTATCTCACTGTGGTTTTGGTTGGCGTTTCCCTGATGTTGGGCATCTTTTCATATGTTTCCTGGCTATTTGTGTATCTTCTTTGGAGAAATGGCTATTCAGAACCTCTGCTCTTTTAAAATTCGGTTGTCTTTTCATTGTTGTAAGAGTCTTTTATAGATCCTGGAATCAAGTCCTTATCAGATGTAGGACTTGCAAATATTTTCTCCCATTCTTTTATAATATACTTTTGTGCAATTGCAATACATCTTTTAAAGCAGCTGTCACCTGCCAAAATACAAAAGTGACCCACACGGTCACAATTCCTGAATTGGCGGTGAAACAGAAGTACGAGGCAACCCTCTCCAAATGTCACTCTCTAGAATGGCTCTAGAAACTTGTCTTGGACCAGATAAGGGCAGAGCCAGCTAGACACACCCCAAGAACCTACCTTGTCTTGGGGGTGACTTGGCTGTAGTCAGATCTGAGGCAGCTCATTAAGCTGGAGGCAGGGCTTTGCCAGCCCGATAACCTGGATGCATCATTTAAAACATCCAGGCCTATTTCCTCCCCTGGAAATGGGAAGACCTGCCCTGCTTCCCTCACATGATCGGTGAAGTGAACGTGTGTACGTGAAAGCATTTTGCCTCCTGGACAGCATCATATGAAAGGAAGGTGAATTCTGCGTCAAGTAATAACAGAGCTTCTTGAATTCTCCCCTCAGCCCTTCAGATCCTGGAAGGAGCAAAGAGGCTGCAGGAATTCGGGGGAGGAGAGGTCCTATTTCCTGGATTTGGCATTTTTTAACACCGCAGTCACAGGAGATAATGTCCTGAAAGGGAGAAGAATTTCTCCAAAAGGCTGTTTGGGGATAAAATTGGTGTCCCAGAGAGGGTCCCCAAAGCAGAGGCACCCCCTTTCTATCATGGCTCTTTGTGCTGCTCTTCGCTTTTTCTTTTTTTACTGTAGTAAAATATACATACAATTTACCACTTTAACCATTCATGATGGTTCAGTTCAGTGGCAGGAAGCACATTCACCCTGTTGTGCAGCCCTCACCATCATCCTTCTCCAGAACTACTTCTTCCCAAACTGACACTCTGTCCCCATTAAACACTCCTCATTCCCCTCCCCTGGCACCCACCCTTCCACTTTCCGTCTCTGTGAGGTTGTCGACTCTAGGGACCTAGTGTAAGTGAAGTCACACGGTAGTTGTCCTTTTGTGACTGGCTTCTTTCACTCAGCATCATGTCCTCCAGGTTCGTCCATGCTGTACCGTGCGTCAGAATGTCTCTCCTTTTTAAGGCTGGATAATATTCCACTGTATGGACGGACCACATTTTGTGTAGCCATTCTTCCATTGGTGGACATTGGAGTTGTTGCCATCTTTTGGATATTGTGAATAACGTCTTCCTTACTTTTTGTAAATACCTAATGAAAAGTTTGCCACGGGGCCACAGAGCCTTGTGCGAGTGGCCCCCTGCTTTAGTGTTCCCGGAGTAGCTGCAAGCAGGAATGGGGCCGAGGTCTAGGGAGGGGCTTGCTCTAGAAGGTGGAGCAGAGGGTTAAGGGCAAGGAGAGAGACCGGGGTGGCAAAGGCAGGGTGTCCCTGACAGGAGCAGCTTTAAGCACCTTTTGAATACCCAAAAATGAAGGTTAAAATTGGGGGCTGCCTGGGTCCTACTGTGAGGTGTGAGGATATGTCTGGGGGTAATGGGCGGGGGGAGGCCACCTGCATGGGGACTCAGCTTTGTCGGGAGAGGACAGGAGCCGTGTGCTTTCTCCAGCTGGGGGTGAGGGGGGGTGAGTTGATGGATTCTGAGACTGACACAGTCCCAGGAAGTGGCAGAGCCCAGGAAGTGACACTGCAGAGGAGTACGGTTCATGTGGAATGTGGAGGTTCAGGCCAAAGACCGTGTCCAGAGGAGGAGTTTAAGGCACTTGCTTTACTTTTTGGAAAACTTTAAGAAAGGAGTGATGGGAGATAGTTCAGGGTAGTCACGTGTTTTAGTTTATTTGGGCTGCTATAACTAAGTACCAGACTCCATGGCTTACAAACAACAGACATTATCTCTCACGGTGCTGGAGGCTGGAAGTCCGAGATCAAGGTGCCAGCACCACCAGGTCGTGTTCCGGTGAGAGCCCTATTCCTGGTTCATAGTCGGCCATCCTGTCAGTGTGACCTCACATGGTGGAACGAGTGAGGACGCTCTCTGGGGTTTCTTTTA
>NW_028064731.1:0-8176 GCF_054177405.1 Leptonychotes weddellii
ACTGATATGAGGAATTCTTAATCTCAGGAAACAAACTGAGGGTTGCTGGACTGGTGGGGAGTGGGAGGGATAGGGGGGCTGGGTGACAGACACTGGGGAGGGTATGTGCAATGGTGAGCACTGTGAATTGTGTAAGACTGTTGAATCACAGACTTGTACCTCTGAAACAAATAATACATTATATGTTAAAAAAGAAGAAGAAGATAGCAGGAAGGGAAGAAAGAAGGGGGGGAAATTGGATGGGGAGATGAACCATGAGAGACTATGGAATCTGAGAAACAAACTGAGGGTTCTAGAGGGGAGGCGGGTGGGGGGATGAGTTAGCCTGGTGATGGGTATTAAAGAGGGCATGTACTGCATGGAGCACTGGGTGTTATATGCAAACAATGAATCATGGAACACTACATCAAGAACTAATGATGTAATATATGGTGATTAACGTAATAAAAAAAAAAAGAAAGAAAAAAATCCACTGTTATATTTGGAGACTTCACCCCCTCTCAGAAATGGACAACTCTACTAGGGAGAAAACCAGTAATGATATAGTTGAAATCAGCACACCATAACTTAAGTGAATATAATTGATAATTGATATCTATTGACAATGTCATTAAACAGCAGCAGAATGCACATTCTTCTCATGCTCACATAGAATATTCAACAAAATAGATCACATCTGACCATAAAACACACCTTAACAAATTTTAAAAAATAGAAATCATGCAATGTCTGCTCTCAGACCATAGTGAAATTAAACTAGAAACCAGCAAAGAAAGAGTAAATTAACTCCAAAGTAAGCCGGGGTGGGGGGGAATAAAAATTAGAGCAAAAATCAATGAAATTGAAAACAGGAACTTGATAGAGAATGTTAACAAACCTCAAATCTGGTTCTTTGAAAAGATCAGTGAATAGATAAACCTCTATCCCAGGTAAGAAAAAAAAAAAAATAGAAGACACAAATCCTAATATCAGAAATGAAAGAGAAGGCATCACTACAGATCCTATGTACATTAAAAAACTAATAAAGAAATATTATGAATAATTCCATGCCCACAAATTTGATAACCTAGGTAAAATAGAGTAATTCCTTGATAGATACAATCTACCAAAACTCACACAAGAATAGACAATTTAAATAGGCCTATGTACCTTAAAGAAATTGAAACAATAATTAATAACCTCCCAAAAAAGAAAGTTCCAGGCTCAGATGGGTACCTTCCACTCAATATTGCTGTGAATCTAAAAATATTCTATTTATAAATTAATTAGCTAATTAATTAACTCTAAAAACTCTGTATCAGCAGAGAGGAAACAGCAAGAAACCAAATACTCACTGGGTAGGGAGGGTTTAATGAAGAGACCATTATAAATGTGTGGGCAGTGTTTAGGAATGTCAACAAGGGGTGATGCACTATCTCTGTGCTAATGATGGCAGGAAGTTCTCACTACTCTTTGACCTGAAGAGAAAGGGGGTGGGAGGAATTATTGGAATTTAGAGAATGATATAGGACAGGAGGTGAAGACAGATAGAGGGACTTCATTCTCCTCATTGTCTCCAATTTCCTGGTTATGCCTCCCATTGGTTCAAAAGAAATAGAAGAAACAAAAAAATATGGGTAAATTATAAGTCAATGAAAGAAAATAAACACAAAAGAAATTCAGTGAAAACAAAAGTCGATTTGAGAGGATCAACAAAATTGATAAACCTCTAGCCAGACTGATCAGAAAAGAAAGAGAAGACACAAATTACTGACAACATAAATGAGAGAGTACTTTTCTTCAAATCCTACAGATATTGAAAAGATGATATAGGAATATTTTGAATAACTTTATGCTAATAAATTTTAAATTTTTAGATGAATGTGCAAGGAAATGCCTTTCCTTGAAAGACAAACTAATAAAACACACTTGAGAGAATATATAGGCCCAGATATCTCCATTAATAAATTCAACCAAACATTTAGGGAATGAGTAACACCAATTCTACACAATCTCTTCCAGAAAATAGAAGAGGGAACACTTCCCAACTTATTTTATAAGACCAATATTACCTAATGCTAAAATCAAAGACATTATGAGAAAAGAAAAATATAGACCTATATATTTTACAAACATAGATGAAAAATCTTTAACAAAATATTAATAAATTTGAATCAAGCAACACTTTTTTAAAAATTATACAACATGACTAATTGGTGGTTATCTCAAGAATGCAAGTTTCAACATTCACAAATCAATCAATGTAATTTAACACTTGGCAGATTAAGGAGGAAAAATCAGAATTATCTGAATGGATGAAGAAAAGGTATTTAATAAGATTCAACTTTCATTCACAATAAAAACTTAACAAATAAGGAATAGAAGGAAATATCCTGAATGTGATAAAGAGCATCAATGATAAACCTACACCTAACAAAATACTTAATGGACAAAGACTGAATGCTTTCCTTCTAAGAACAGGAACAATGTAAAAATGGCTTCTTTCATTGCTCTTATTCAACATTGTACTGGAAGTCCTACCAATGTGTGGTCAAGGAAAAGAAATAAAATACAATCAGATGGGAAAGGAAGAAATAAACTCTCCCTATTTGCAGCCAACATGATTATCTACATAGAAAATTCCATGAAATGTTCTAAAATGTTTCTAGACTTATTAAATGAATTAAGCAAAGTCACAGAATATAAGGTCCATATACAAAACTCAATTGTGTTTCTCTATACTAATTATAAACAATTAGATATTGAAAATTTAAAATATTTTGTAAGAGCATCAAAATTTATAAAATACTTAAGAATAATTTTAACAAAAATGTGCAAGGTCTATATATTAAAACTATAAAACCAAACATTGCTGACATAATTTGAAGATCACCTGAATGGGGGCACCTGGGCAGCTCAGTCCATTAAGCATCTTCCTTCGGCTCAGGTCATTATCTCACGGTCCTAGGATTGAGTCCCACGTCAGGCTCCCTGCTCAGCAAAGAGTCTGCTTTTCCCTCTCCTTCTGCTCCTTCCCGCAGTCTGTGCTCTCTCTATCACTTTCAAATAAATAAAATCTTTTAAAAAATCACCTGAATGAATAGAAAGCTATACCATGCTCATGGATCCAAAGACTCAAAATGGCTATAATGTCAATTCTTCCCAAAATGATATATATATTTGGGGGCATCTGGTTGCCTTAGCCAGTAGAGCATGTGACTCTTGATTTCAAGGTTATGAGTTCAAGCCCCACATTGGGCATGGAGCCTACTTAAAGATAAGTAAATAATATACATATTCAATATAACCCCACTCTAAATCACAGCAGGATTTTTGTAGGTATAGAAAAGCTAATCTTAAAGTTTACAGGGAAAGGCAAAGGAACAACGATGACCAAAACAATTTTGAAAGTAGTAACAAATTTCAAGAACTCACACCACCTGATTTCAAGGCTTACTGTAAAGCTACAAGAATCATGCCAGTGTGAAATTGGTGAAAGGGTAAACAAATATGTCAGTGGATCCAAACAGCGTCTAAAAATAGTACACAAATATGGTCAATACGTCATTGATAAAAGTGCAAAAGCTGTTCAGTGGAGAATGAATCTTGAACAAATTGTGCTGGAACAAATGGGGCATCTATATACAAAAAACAAAAATGAAACTTGACCTATACCTCACACCTGTATATATAAAAAAATTAACTCAAAATATATTATAGACCTAAATGTAAAACCTTTAAAAGAAAATAGAGGAACAATATCTTCATGAAAAGGGGTTAGGAAAAGACTTTTTAAACATGACACCAAAAGCACAATCTATAAAAGAAAAAATTCATAAATTAGGCTTCATCAAAATTTTAAACTTCACTGTGCAAAAGACTGTCAAGAGAATGAAAAAACAAGCCATAGACTGGGAGAAAATATTTGCACATCATGTATTTAACAAAGGATGTTTAGCCAGAATATTTAACAAACTCTCAAAATTCAACAATAAGAAAACTTTAGCAGATAAAAAAATTGAACAGACATTTCACCAAAGAAGGTATAAAGATGGTAAGATATTCAACATCTTTAGTTATTATGGAAATGCAAATAAAAACCAAAATGTGATACTACTGCACATCTTTGAGAATAACTGAAATTTAAAAAAATAATAATAATAAACTAACAATACCATAGTCTAATGGGAAAGTAGAGCACCTAGAACTGCTGCTACACATTGTTAGTGAGAATTTATTGTACTACAGTCATGTTGAAAATCAGCTTGTCAGTTTCTTATAAACTGTACTTATAAACAGTTTCTTAGAAGCATACACTTATCATATGACTCAGCAATTACATTTTTTAAATTTTTATTTAAATTCTAGTTAGTTATGACTCAGCAATTTCAAAAACCAATGTTCACACAAAAGTCTATAGATAATTATTTTTAGCATCTTTATTCATAATCATCCCAAACTGTAAATAATAAAAATATTTATCCATTGAGGAATAGACAAAAACCTCTGGTATATCCATACAATGGAATACTAAGCAATAAAAAGGAATATGCTACAATATTTATGAATCTCAAATTCCTTATGCCAAGAAAAATAAGTCATATTTAAAAGACTAACATTTTGTATGATTTCATTATTTGGAAGTTTAGGAAAAGCAAAACCATAGTGATAGAAAACAAGTGAGGGATTAGCAGGTGGGGTAGGGGGATTGACTGCAATCCCACGGGAACATTTTAGGATGATGGGAAAGTTCTATACCATGATTTTGGTTGTCTGGTGGTTGTTACATAATTGAAAGCATTTATCAAAATTCATCAACTTAATTAATTTTACTTTGTGCAAATTATACTTCAACCAAGCTGAAAAAACAAAAGGTTTATTTATGGACTACCCACTAACTGGGTCACACCCACAACCCTAAATATGATGTACACAGTTTCCAGAGTCCCACTAGCACCATAATTCTTTTTTCATGGTGGGCAGTATAAGATACAGCAATTTATCTCTTATTCTAGTGGTTATATTCCAACATATCCCAGACCACAACTCCTCTAGACACATCACTTCTTTATTAGGTTCCCAAAAGATATTTTGCAGTTTATCTCCTACTCTCTGCCATGCATATGTGTCATCAAGGTGTCAAGAATGCTTGATATTTCCTGCCCTCTAGGTCTATTAGCATAGTATCATCAATATAATGGGCCACCTTGATGGTCTATAAGATATCAGAATAATGAGTTTCCCTCCAGTTTACATTATGACAGTGAGCAGAAGCATGAGAGAAAGCATACACTGCCTCATGAAGCATATACTGCCCTTTTGTTTTCAAGAATGGAGAAAATTTTTTTTATCTAGTTCAATGCTGTATATCAGATGGTGGGAAATATAGGTTAATTTTTTCCAGAAAATATACTATATCCAGAAGAGCAGCTGAAATTAGCATCGCCATCTTATGAAATCTGGATATCTTTGACAAAATTTCTCAAGGAGTGGTTTCAGGACCAGCAAGATTACTATCACCTGAAACCTGTAAGAAATGCAAATTCTCAGGTTTTACCAAAGACCTGCTAAATCAGAAATTCTAGGGATAAGACCCAGCAATCTGTGTCTTAATGACCCTGCAGGTGATCCTGATGCTCACTAAAGTTCAAGAACAACTCATCTACAGGTATTCTCCATGAATCTTCTGGATTTTGCAATAGCAGAATTAAGATTAAGAGCTAATTAAATTGGGATGTAGTAGAAATCACTATCCTACATCTTTCATGTCTTTGAATCTCTGAAATTCACCCAGGGCTCCATTATTGCTTTTGGTTTTTATGTTTATTCTGGGAATTAATAAGAAAAGAGGCACATTTCCAGGGTCTTCCACTTCATCTTTTCATCAGAGAACAAAAATGAGGATTCTGCAAGATAATAATCATATCTATAATTAAGTGTATTTTTCTCTACATACATTCTTGGCCTGGGGGAATAACTGTGGTCCTACTGGCCCCTGGGGATAGACTTGGGCCAGATTTTTCAATCACCTGATTTCCTCAAGCTTCTACTCTAACTGGTGGACCATGGTGGAGTTTCAGATCAGTTTGAAGCCAGTCTCAAATAATTCACAAGAGATCTCAGTATCTCCCTTTCCCCAGTATGCAGTCACCCTGATGAATGCACAGGTCTCTTTAGGGAAGTCTAGGGGTAGAATGACAATATTTGTCTAGGGCCACTTCGCAGGGTCCTTTCTTTAAGAAAATATTCT
Source organism: Leptonychotes weddellii (assembly GCF_054177405.1). NCBI lineage: Eukaryota > Metazoa > Chordata > Mammalia > Carnivora > Phocidae > Leptonychotes > Leptonychotes weddellii. The sequence continues at coordinate 6,230 of NW_028064731.1, forward strand.
TGCCTTCAGTCTAGGAGCTCTGGGTCTGCAAACTGCCTTAGGTGTGGGCACTGGTATTAGGACATGAATCCCCACCACAATGATTTAGGTTAGATTTCTGCCCACCAAAATTAGAATTCTTCCTGACCTACATCAAGCATCTCCTTGGTATGCTTCCCATCAATTTCATTTGTAGCAATGATATCAATTAGCCATCACTGTAAATCCATGATTACTATTCTCCCTGTGGCTTATTATGGTAATTCTGCCCACCTTGCCACCAGCACTTAAACACCATCAACTGGCATCTGCCACTTCTAGGTGCAACATCTTCCATTATCATCTCTGGCCTATAGATGTCAGACACATAGAGCTTTTCAAAGATGCTGGTGCTCCTTTGCTGGCAGAATACCTCCTTAAGGGAATGTCCTCTAGGCCCTGCCAGGGAAGGAGAGGGGGAGAAGGAGTAGGAAAGGGACCTGATTAGAAGCTAGCTAGTCAAGTTGTACTTAATAGGTGCATTCAACTTTTCTATTTTCCTGAGCCATTGGGGAAGTATTTGAAGCTCCCAGACTCTAGGTCACCATTGAGTCCAGGCTTCAATTAGTCAACCTAGTAGACTCAAGCCAAAACATTAAATTCCAAATCATGAATGTATACCTCTATTACAATAAATACAGCCCCCAGTCAACCATTATATTTCATTTTGATTGGTCTAACACCCTTAGAATACATTACCACATATGCTCCCCAAGCTCCAACAGATAAAAACTGGCAAGATCTTGTAACTCTTTTGGTGGATCTCCTACAAAAATAGGTTTTGTGTTCCTCCATCTGGGTTCTATTGGATCTAACTCTCATATGGGTCCGGGGCGTGGGGCAGGGTTGATAGGAATGTACAGCTGAGGAGAATCAGTATCCTTTTATTGGCAAATCCCCTGGGTACATTCATGGAGGGTATGAATGCATGGGAAGGGATTACCTGATGGGAAGGGATTACCTGATGGCAAGGGCTCAGGGGGATTTGGAAGTTTAAACTTCTTGGTCTTTTCTTTGTCTGCTCAAATGGCCCCATTCCTTATCTTGGGGTCCCACTTCTGCCCCACCAGTACCATTACATTAGAGTAAGAGCCACAGGTCTATACATCCACTAGTGCTGCAACTCAGCAACCCATACATCATCAGCCTTCCAGGGTTGGTACCTCAGCCATATCTACTGTGTGACTGCAAAATGTGAACTTCTATAAAGCCTCCAAGCTTTCTGTTTGAGTGTGTTCTGAGTAAACAGTAATAATAATCACAATCTTCAATTTCTCCTTGTCTCTTTTTACATTTTCTAGTGCCAACAGAAACAGCGAGCTGACCTTAGTATCACTATTGCCATAGTGACCAGAGCCATTTGATCTTCCCATTGCTAGTCCTCCACCTGTACTTCATCTCATGCCACTACTGGGATTTTGAATAACTGTGATGTCATAACATGCTACAACTTACCAGTGTGTTATTTCCTCCCAGCAAAGTTACTGTATACCTCTCTAATGTATGAGCAAACCAATGCCAGAATTCCATTTTGAGAGTTTTTTTTTTTTCCCCCAGGGCCATTTCTGGTACCAATTACTATGTCAGTTAGATGTTATAGATTTTACACTCAAATGGAGTAATTGAGGATGGTTTAATAAAGGAACTATTTCAAAATCTCTGAATAAAAACAGAGATATATAGGTGATCAATGATTAATAGATAAATAGATGATTAGATAGACAGATGATAGATGATAGATAACTGATAAATAGATAAATAGACAGATGAATGGCTTGGGAAGGGTTCAGAGAAACCCATTAGGGAAAATGAAGTATCTCATTTCAACATTACAACAGCAGGGAGCCATTACCACTCTTAGACTTGAAGGAGCAAGTTCTATTACAGGAAGGCAGAGAGAATAGCTATATGGAGAGAATCCCATGGAGT
>NW_028064732.1:0-389 GCF_054177405.1 Leptonychotes weddellii
TGGGCGCCTGGGTGGCTCAGTTGGTTAAGCGACTGCCTTCAGCTCAGGTCATGATCCCAGGGTCCTGGGATCGAGTCCTGCATCGGGCTCCCTGCTCTGCGGGGAGCCTGCTTCTCCCTCTCCCACTCCCCCTGCTTGTGTTCCCTCTCTCGCTGTGTCTCTCTCTGTCAAATAAATAAATAAAATCTTTAAAAAAAAATAGGGTTGGGTTTATTGCCTCTGTGATTGTGTAAACTTTTTTCATATTTGAGAATATTTCAAATGAAATAGGAAAGTTCTAGACTGCTTTCCGTGGAAATGTTAATTTTGCGCATGAGTTATATGGAAGATCATTCTAACTTTCGGAACTGATCTTTATTCATATTTCAGGATTATAGGATTCATTAAAA
>NW_028064733.1:0-389 GCF_054177405.1 Leptonychotes weddellii
TCTAAAATAAAGACCTAAAACTATAGAATTTCCTTTGAGCACTCTTACTGATCCTATCTTTGTTGAAATTTTTGATAGTTTGTCCATCATGGGCTTTTTGCATTAATTTTGATTTTAAAAAACATTGCTTCAAAATATTAGTCTAGATTGGTCATTTTATGCTTGGGGAGAAAAGAAGTCCATATGCCTTGGGGCGGAGCAAGATGGCGGAGGAGTAGGAGACCTGGATTTCGTCTCCTCTCAGGAATTCAGCTGGATAGGGATCAAACCATTCTGAACACCTACAGACTCAACGGGAGATCGAAGAAAGGAATAGCAACAACTCTCTGAACAGAAAAGCGACCACTTTCTGGAAGGTAGGACGTGCGGAGAAGTGAATCCGAGGCGAT
>NW_028064734.1:0-389 GCF_054177405.1 Leptonychotes weddellii
GTTCCCTCTCTCACTGTGTCTCTCTCTGTCAAATAAATAAATAAAGTCTTTAAAAAAATAAAAAAAATAAAATAATAAAATAAAATAAAAACTGTGTTCCTGGGAGTTCTAGAGATTTTCCTTAAGTTCCCAGATTTCCATGAAGTCTCCTCAGGGGTCGAATTGATCTTCGGTGGGTGGGTGGGGTTGTGGGGAATCCACTTCCTTCCTCCTTTGTTTGTTTTGAATATTTTATTTCATTTGAACACACAGTTCCTTGGAACTATAACAGGAATTTGAAAACCTTCACCTCAGAGCCTTGACTCAGCCTTCCAGGATGGGAGGGAGCTTGAGATTTGTCTTCTTTAACCATCTGGGAAGGCTTGAGCTCATCACCACCAGGTGACAGG
>NW_028064735.1:0-389 GCF_054177405.1 Leptonychotes weddellii
AACTTTAAAGGTAATGTTGAAGTGAGGATTTCTGGTGGAGTGAGAAATAGTATTTTCTTCCAGATTAAAAATATTTAGTGAGAAGTCAAACTTAAGCTAAAAAAAATTATGTATGTGTAAATGTAAATATAAAAAAGCTAGAGGTAAATATGCCAAAAATCTCTAGTGTGGTTACCCCATTAGGATTATTAATGATTAATACTTCCTCTTTATACTTTATGCTAAATATAATCTGCATACATATATGCACAGATATTTGTGCACATGTGTTTATTATTAAATATATACTATATTTAATATTATATCAGTATTATAACATATTTATTATTATGTGCACATTGTATATGTATTATGCATATATATTTTAATATATAACAATGTATTTATTA
>NW_028064736.1:0-389 GCF_054177405.1 Leptonychotes weddellii
GCTCACCCAGCCCGTGACCGAGCATTTCTATCTCTGGCACCCGACCCCGTGTGGAGTCTCCAAACCCAGCAGATCCCTGTGGTGCGCTCCCGTGCCGCTCCTCCCGGGGAAGGAAGGGGCATCTCCCCAGATCTACCGCTTGTTGGGTCCCTGCTGGAGGAGCAGTGGCCCGACTGTGCCGTGGATCATGGTTTATGGCAACCCCAAGCTGAGAGCCCGCACCTGGGCTCTGCCTCTGCAGCCCACTTCCCTGCTCCGTTACCTGGGAGCTCTGCCATGCTCAGGCACCCCCAGTCTTTCTGTGACCCTGAGGGTCCTGAGACCACCCTGTCCCACGAGGATTCCACCCCCGGCTTAGCCATTGGAGCAACGTCCCTCAGCGGAGCCGA
>NW_028064737.1:0-389 GCF_054177405.1 Leptonychotes weddellii
TCTGCTCTGAGCCTCGCTCTCCCCGGGCGTGCGCTCGCGCCCCTCCTGCCCTGCCCCCCCACCTCCCCGCGGCTCGGCGGGCGCGGAGGGGGCAATTCTGGTGTCGAAGGACGGAACAGCCGGGCTGTTCCTAGGAGGGGCCGCCCCCATTGGCTGCCCTCCTCCGCCCCGCCCCCCGCGCCGCCCGTTACGTAACCCTGCCCCCTCCCCCCCCCCCCCCCCCCCGGCCTCCGCTGGGGTTGGGGGCCAGGAAAGGAGAGGGCCCGGCCCCTCCCTGGGCGCGGTCCTGCGTGGTTCAGCAACCTTCCCTGCCGCTTAACGCCCAGGGGGAAACTGAGGCCGTTGTCTAGAGGGGCCCGGCGAGGTGGGTCCCTGCGGGGATGGGGTGA
>NW_028064738.1:0-389 GCF_054177405.1 Leptonychotes weddellii
TAGGGGCGCCTGGGTGGCTCAGTTGGTTAAGCGACTGCCTTCAGCTCAGGTCATGATCCTGGAGTCCCGGGATCGAGTCCCGCATCGGGCTCCCTGCTCGGCGGGGAGTCTGCTTCTCCCTCTGACCCTCCTCCCTCTCATGCTCTCTGTCTCTCATTCTCTCTCTCTCAAATAAATAAATAAAATCTTTAAAAAAAAAGAGATTTAGTTAATATTATAGGAAGAATATTATTTATATTAACGAGCACGACTCCCATACATACTCAATGAAAGGTAACAATTACATTGTTAAGAAAGTGTGGGTGGGGGGTCGCCTGGGTGGCTCAGTTGTTAAGCGTCTGCCTTCGGCTCAGGTCATGGTCCCAGGGTCCTGAGATCGAGCCCCGCAT
>NW_028064739.1:0-389 GCF_054177405.1 Leptonychotes weddellii
TGACAGGGACAGAAATGTGTTGCCCTGGGCTGTGGAGGCCGGGAAACCAGGACCAGGCTGCCGGCACCAGGACGACCTAGAGAAGGTCCGAGGCCTAGTTCAGAGTCAGGCGCCCTCGTTCTGCCCTGGGGGAGGGCTCGGGGTCTCTCTGCAGCCTCCTTTCCGGAGCACTAATCCAATTCGGAAGTGACCCACCGTCTGGACCTCAGCACCTGCCAAAGGACCCGGCTGCCTCCCAATACCAGCTTCTCGGGGGGTTTGGATTTCAACACATGCTTGTGGGGAGACACGAGTGTCAGAACACAGCATAGGTCTCACTCTGCTTTCCTGGGATTTATTGTGGTCTTTTTGCACCTTCTTCCAGGGACGGACCTCATTCATTTGCAGCA
>NW_028064740.1:0-389 GCF_054177405.1 Leptonychotes weddellii
AAATCTTTGCAGCAGCCGGGTGCCAGCCAGCTGCCACAGGACCAGAGAGTCCAGTATGTCTACGTCCCTGGCAGGGGCAGTCGTGCCTATACGGTGATCACTGGGGTCAGGAACAGTCAACACCAACACCTCTCTTACATCCTGGCGGGAAGGCTGCTGGCCAGGAGGAACTGGCCCAGTGTGGCAGTTTCCACCTTCTTGCTGGGGACTTTGGACAGACATTTAACCTTCCTGGTTCCATTTGTCTGACATGGAAAATGAGAGGATTGCACGAGAACTTTCAGTCCCTCCCCTCCTTCCCATCCCAGTCTATGAGTCTACAAATGCCTATACAGTAAATAAAAATTCAGCCAGCTGTCTGCACATCTAAATATTCTGATGTCCTTGTT
>NW_028064741.1:0-389 GCF_054177405.1 Leptonychotes weddellii
AAGGGCAAAAATGAAAGCTGAATTGGCAGAATTTAAAAATGCTATTAATGATATCCAACCTAATCTAGGTAATCTAAAGGCCAGGGTAAGCAAGAAAGAAGAATGAATTAGTGACCTAGAAGACCAATTAATAGACAAAATGGAAAAGAGGAGGCCAGGGAAAAACAACGCAGAATCCATGAAAATAGAATCAGAGAAAGTGACACCATGAAACGTTCCAGTGTCAGAATTATTGGAATCCCTTAGGGGATGGAGAGAGAGAGAGGACTAGAAGATATATTTGAGCAAATCGTAGCTGAGAACTTCCAATCTGGGGAATAAAACAAACATTCGTGTCCTAGAGGCAGAGAGGACCCCTCCCAAGATCAAGGAAAACAGGCCAAGACACC
>NW_028064742.1:0-8175 GCF_054177405.1 Leptonychotes weddellii
TGCTGAAGTGGGCAAACTTCCGAGGAATGCTGATTTTAACAGGGCCACCGGCAGCGGCAACTGTGAGCCTTTAGGAGAAAATGACAAAAAGGAAAAAAAAAAGTCGGGGGAAGTTTGCTTTCTCATCTCGGTAAGCCTCTTCCCATCTTTCCGGCATCAACAGGGCGTAAAAACAAAGGCGGGGGTGGCGGCAGCACCAGCCCTAATACTGAGCAGCATAACCCAGTGCTCAGCTTGTCCCAGCTGCCCTCCCTGGCCCACGTGGCCACCCAAGAGAGCCTTTAAACACAGCAACACCCCCTCCATGAGTGCATGAACAAAATGTGGTGTTTACACGCAGTGCGATACTGCTCAGCCTTAGAAAACAAGGAAGGAAATTTTGTGTTAGGTGTATTTCATCCCAATAAAAAAGGAGGACAGTTCTGACCCAAGCTAAGGGATAGGGGAACCTAGGGGACATTAGGCTGAGTGACAGAAGCCAGAGACAGAAGGATGACTACTGTAGGAGTCCACTAACAGGAGGGATCTAGAATAGGCACATTCATAAGGACAGAGGAGAATAGAGGTTTCCAGGGGATGGGAATTCTTTGATGGGGACAGAGTCTCAGTTTGGGAAGATGAAAAAGTTCTGGAGACGGATGGTGGTGGCTGCTGCTTCGTGCCCCTGAACCGAGCACTGAAGAACAGTTGAAGTGGCAAATTGTGTGTGGTGTGTGTTTTACCACATCCTCCCCACTCAATCAACATCACACCGAGTTCTGCCCAACAATATCCTTTCTATGTTCTACCCCACCTGTCTTCATCCCTGCTCACATCATCCTGAACCCCTCCAGCCCCAACTAGCTGCCTTTCTTACCTAGAACACACCATCTTCACTGGTCCTTGCTGTTCTCTCTGATAGAAATGCTTTTCCCTCTCCACACAGCTGTTTCCTTTTCTTGGATTCATTCATTCAATAGACACAGATCCATGCTTATTTTCTGCTAGACATTATGCAAGACCAGGAGATGCACAGGTGATCAAAATAGGAAAAAACTCTCCTTGATTTTATATTCTGGCAGAGGGCAGAGTCAATAAACACCAACAGCAAGGAGTCTGGGGCAACAGGAACATCCAAGTCAGCACAATTAAGGTCCCTGCCCATGTGAGCAAATATCAGGGAGCACAGTTGGGAACAAGACTCTTCTGATGGGAGGAAGTGCTATAGGGTGTCTTGAGAGGAGTATGGGGGTGGAACTCCCACAAAATGGAAGACAAGGCGGGTGACAGATGACAGTTTACTCAGCTCACAAGGGCATCTCTGAGAGAGAGAGACAGCAAGAGAGGGAACACAAGCAGGGGGAGTGGGAGAGGGAGAAGCAGGCTTCCCATGAAGCAGGGAGCCCGATGTGGGGGCTCGATCCCAGGACCCTGGGATCATGATCTGAGCCGAAGACAGATGCTTAACGACTGAGCCACCCAGGCACCCCTGAGCTGACAGTGTCTTGAGCAGTGACTGGTTCAATCTGCTGCTTAAAAAAAAAAAATTATTTATTTGAGAGAGAAGGGGAGAGGGGAAAAGGGAGAGGGAGAGAGAGAATCCTTTAGCTGAATCCCTGCTGAGTGTGGAGCCCATCATGGGGCCTATCTCACAACCCAGAAATCAGGGCCTGAGCCGAAATCAAGATCAGACACTTAACTGACTGAGCCACCCAGGTGCCCCAGTGACTGGATCAATCTTGCAGGTTCTCTGTGCCTGTCCAGCTTCCTCATGCCCTCAGTCAGTCATTCCACCACATTCTGCAGGTTCCTCAGACAGCTCCCCTCTGGAGGGGCAGGGGCTATATGCTGGAAACCTACAATGAATTAGACAGAGGGGGTCCTTTCTCTCTGCCTTAGATGCTCTTCACTCCTCCTACTCTTCTTTGGTTCACCTTCTCCCCACTCCAAGGCATCCCCAAAACTCCGATATCCTGCCCCAAAGAGTAATTGACCGGTTCCCTCCCACACTCTATTATACCTGTCCTTCCCAGAGGAGGGGGTGGAGAATCCTACCTTCACCTGGAATTCCTTAAGGGACCTCTCTCCCCGTTTATCAACTGCAGGATGCACAGCCCTTCCCTGGACCACAGTCCTCTATATCCCATCTGAGAATCTGTTCCTTATTTCTGTTTCCACCTTTCCCTTCTCATAGGTACCTTTGTCCTTGACCAGAAGCAGAGAGGGGACACATACATGGAATAGATGTATGGTCATAGACAACTATCCCATACAGAGAAGATGCATCATCCCAAGGGAACCGATGTTCTGGTGAAGATCCATGTGTCTTTCTGAGTGTCTTCATTCAGTTCCTTCCTCACATGGGGAGCTGAGAGGTGGGCCAGACCCACTCATCTGGGGGAGGACTGATGGACTTTGGCAACCTCCTCACCTAGGGATTCACTTCAATAGACCCCATCCCGTCAACATGAATTACCCTCTGGCAAGCACCCCTGAACTTTTGTCATGCACATGTCATATCCTACTAGTATCTATTTATTTTTTATATTGGCCAAAGTATTGATATTATATGTGAAAATGTTGCAATTGATGAATACTGGCTCTTACTGTAGAGGATAAATACATAATAATTTTTATAAATTGTAAAAAACATAACTGAAAATGTCTCAGTATTGGAGCATATGAATCAATAAAATAAAAGTATAATTATCTGTGAATAATTTATAATCAGAATCTTATAAGCTTCTAACTGCCCAGTTCCAGTGTAAATATAAAGTTGAATTAGTGGTGTGGAACACACTTTTTTTTCTCCATCTTCAATTAATCCAACAGTCCAAGGTGGGTGTCAAAGCTTGAGAGGTTAACTTTTGATGTAACTGACTTTCTCAAAGAAAGAAGAATCTGGGTCCAGGGGGCAGGTGGTGGGAGATGCTGGAGGCTAGAGGACGGAGTAGGATCTCGTGGACCAGCAGAAAGGGGCTGGGTGCGGGGAGGTCAGTGTCCTTATCACCCTAAGCTCTATCTGTCTAGCATTTCCTACAGGAGTTCATGTAGTAAATTCCTTACAACAACCAGATGATTTTCTCTATATCAACAATGAAGAAGCCCAAGAGGATATTAAAAAACAATTCCATTTAAGATAGCATCCAAAAGAATAGAACTTTTAAGAGTCAACTAAACCAAGTAAGCAAAAGACTTGCAAACTGAAAAGTACAAAGGATAGCTGAAAATACTAAAAAGACTTAAATAATAATTGAGAGGATCCCACATCCATGGGTTGGATGACTTAATATTGTGAAGGTACAACCAACACCATCCAGTCCATCTCCACATTCAGTGCTGTCCTTCCGTGAGCTTGTTTCCCCCAGTTTAATTCCAGGATGTCTACTGCTCACCACCCCCTACTGCTTGTTGGAGGGTTTTGGATAAATGTCTGTTCTTTGGACCCAGATTTTAGACACTCATCCCCCATGAATTCCACAATAGGCCATGAGGATTTTCAGTGCAGAAGAGATGGAAGAACCCCTCAATAGAGGAGGGCTCCAATTATAATGTTCTGTGTATAACAATCTTAATACTAGTTAAAATTATAAAGCTGATTTAAAATATATTAAGTGTACAAGAGAGTCAAATATGTAAGCATTTTGCAGGCTGAATTTCAAGGAAACTTTGAATCCAGAAAAGTCAGCAGGAGCAGAGGATGCATGTCCCTGACAGTGTTCTGCTCCCATGGCAGGGACAGGCATCAAACGTCCTTTCAGTGCAGGCTGAGGGGACCTCACAGGGGAATCTAAACCCACAACAACAACAGTCAAACTGGAAGACGGGTCCATGTGGAATTACTATGAGGTGTGAACCACCTTGGTACTTGGAGAACTTTAAGCCTTTTCCTTGGTTCAAGATGATGGTAGACTGGTTATGACCCCAAGTCCTGGAAGAGGCAAACTCCAATGTCAGGTAATCCTGAAATACCTGGTAACGTAAGCAGTGTGCAATACACCATGTACTTAACCATCCGGAGGTCATTAGTGATCTGGAAATAACCTGTCAGCCCGAACACCACATTCTTCTTCTTTCTACTGCTCTAGGCAGTGATACTGGAATGATCCAATTGCAGATGTCTGGACATCATTCCAGGAGCGCTGGGAGGTGTCAGATGGGCTGGACGACTTGGTGTCTTGGCCCAGCAGGTGGCGCTGTGGGACTGGGCCTGTGTGGACAGGCTTCTGGTCCAGACAACCAGGGAACTACTCTACTCATTCTTGCACACTTGGCAGGCGGTGTCTTCACTGAAGTGTGACTGCAGAACCTGTGTCCCCGCAGCTGCGTGGGGGCTCAGCTCTGACTCCCTCCCTCCTTCCTGCTCCATCCGCCACCCCATGGAGGCCTTGCCCAGGCTGGTGTTCAGACAGGGACAGACCCGCCCACACCTGGAGTGGTTCGCATCATGAAAAATAATCACCTGCCATGCTACCGGAGCCCAGGGCAAGAGACCCCTGGGGAGGGGAGGAGGGGAAAGCCACCAATGTGGCCTCAGCCAGCGGACTCTGGGGCTTCTCTGTCCTGTCCTGATTCCTCTATGGCCTCCTCCCTCATAGACAAGGAGGTCCCTTTAGGGCCGAAGAGAAAAGCTCCTGGGGTGGGGAGGCATTTGCACTGCTTTGTTCCCAAACAAGCCCCATTCTTTCTGTCACCTTAGAGCCTCCAGCTTTCCTTCCAGGGCCTGTCAGACTGTGGTACTCTGCCGTCCAGGGCATCAGGGTCCTTGTTGGGGAAAAGGAAAAAAAAAAGTGATATATATTATAAATTATTATAAATAAATATCACATATTATAAAATTATATAATATATACACATTATATAAACATATATTAAATGTGTACAATATATTATATTGAATTATTACTTATATCATTATTTTATATATACTCTAGTAAATATAAACATCATTATCATATAAAATACCATAGATTATATATAAATCTTATATCATGTGTATGTTATCAGTTGCATGCTGCATATACATATCACATATTATAAGTTATACATTTAAGTACTGTAAGCTATATATAGAGGGAGGGAGAGGAAAATGAAGTTACTGTGTCTGGGAACTACTGTGAGTTTGCTCCTCCTGACTTACATTTAGAGACCCAGCCAGGTGTGGAGTCACACAAAGGAATCTGTATTTGCAGCAAATAAGGAGATCACAGGGAATAACTTGCAACGCCTTGACTCCCAGAGCCGGAGTGAGTGGGTTCTTCTCATTTCGCATTTGGGATGAATATTCAGAAGGGAGCTTTGTCATCCCATGTCAAGGTGGGCGTAAGGTCGGTCAGGAGTCCTGAGAGCACAGGCCTATGCAGGCGTCCTCTGCTCTGTTAATGCGGCCAGTGCACCTCTTGGTGCAGAGACTTTCACATTATAATGAAGCAGAGGTGGCTGTCCCACAAGGGGAAGGAGCTAGGGACCTGCTCCCAGAGCCAGGATTAACTGGAAAGGGTTTGAGCTCCTTATCTGGGGCAAGGAGTCCAAGGCCTGGTTTCCTTGGAAACAGCACAGGGGGGTGTCTCTGATGTGGTTAGACTGTTTCCTGGATTGTTAGAGACTGTCCATTTTTGCATTCCTTTTCTTCCCTTAAAATCCTTAACTACTGAAGTGTTTTTGTTTTTGTGTTTGTTTTTGTTTTGCATTTCTTCTTAATTCTGGCACCTCTCAGGAAGATCTGCAAGATGTGTGCTGGGAAAGTAGAACCACAAGGGCAGAGATCACAGGAAATAGCTGGAGGCCTAAAATGACTTCTCCTGTGCCAGGAAAACTATATTCCATCTTCCCCTCCTGACCCTGGGGACCCCTAGCTTTCTCTGCTCACACACAGACCCACTGATGGGACTCCTTGGTACTGGAGCCCCCGGTGGGCAGTGTGCAACAGCATGGTCCTTCAGAGAAGAAAAGCACAGCCCAAAGGCAGCTCTCCCCTGGGACAACCAGCATCTCCTTAGAGCCCCCAGGAGTTAGGAGCAAGGGGGAGGCTCTCTGCTCCTTCCAACTTTGTGAGGGGCTCCTGGGCCCACGGTTCTTCTCCCACATCCAGTTTTCCAATCCTCATGCTCACCACTGGCTCCAGACCTTGCCAGCAGGAAAGGATTCTTCTGACCCGGGATGCCTTGAGAATGCCTGAGACAGGTTCTAGGGTGGGCTCAAGGCTCTCTTCAAGGTCAGGGAGCCTGGCTGATTACTGTGAATCCCCAATTTATTCATGATGAAATCTACAATGAATTCATTAGTTCTCAAACTGTCATGATATTTAGTTGCTATTCCTAAGGAATATGATATTGGTCATTTATTTCTATATTTTATGGTGACTTACAGAAGCTGACACTGTTTTTCAGATATGACAATTATTCTTTCCAATTCTTCCTTTTTCTCTTAAGTTTTAGGTCCTCCTATCTTCAAATTTGATGCATATACAATTGCATACTTTTCTCCAGTGTATCAAAGAATCTTTTGATAAATGGACACAAAGTGATTGAGTAGGAACCTTTGTGCGATAGAAGCTGGACTCTCAAACACAGACGCTGAGAAAGGCAAAGAGAAACCATGCACATTATATGAAACACACGATGTACTAGAAATTCTGAAATGAATATAAAATCATATTTTATTTCACATTATGTTGAACAATGATCTGACACCTGTGGCTATTCCTTAAATGTTTGTTTAAAGAGTGAATGAATGAATGAATAAATGATGCAGACTAAGCCCTCAGACAGGAGGTTACTGTAACACACACATCCTCCTTATGTGGGAGGGAAGGCATCCCTCAACCATGGTTCTCTGTGAGTGTTTCTGCACCTCTGCACAGGCCATACCATGGTCTCTATGTGACACGGGGACAACGGACCCATCACCAGCCCTCCACCTGCTCTCCCACCTGACCTCACCTGTGTCCCTCCAGGCATCCCCGTCCATCCACCTGGCACACACTCTGGACCATCCCTCCCTCCCCCACAGTCCAGGGCCCAGTCACTCATCTCCCTGTGTCCCACCTGGGGACACAAGCCACTTCACCCTTCCCTATTTCCTTGGCTGTCATCTTCCTCCGGTCGCCCTCCCCACCGATGGCCCCTTCTAGGTCTCCCTGTCCCAAATTCTGTCCTAGGACTTCCCATGGAGCTAATTCTCTAATGAGCAACAGTGAGGACAGGCACAGCTGGTATTAAGAATCTCACAGCAAATGGAAGGGAGGTCACAGGATGTCCCTGCACTGGTCGCTGCTAGACACTCAGGCCCTGCTCTGTCTACAAACCCCCAGGAGCATCATCAGAGTTTATTCTGTCCTGTCAGTCCTGCTCAGGAAAGACCCAGCATTCCCACCTTCTGTGTCCTCCTCTCTGAAGGTGTGTGTCCCCTCCACAAGCTCCTGTTCACATTCAGCTCCCAGAGCCAGCCCACCTCCTCTGAGACCCTCCCACGGGGACAGATTCCCTCTGCTCTCTGTTCCCTATGTCTTGTCCTCAGCTCCACAGTGGTTCACAGGCTCTGCAGGGTCAGGACTGCTCATGTACCTCCCGCTAGACCCCCGTCCATGGAGGAAGCCTGATCGGGGACAGCACACCAGGACCTCTGTCCTTCCTTGGAGGGTCACTGTCACCTGGTGGGAACAGGAATCAGAGAAGCAGGTGAAGGAGAGGCTTGCCAGCAGTGGGAAAGAAGGACATATTTGCTGAGAGACCAGCGGGGGGTGCGGGGAGGCGGTATCTGGGTGTCTGTGCAGGCTAGGGCTCCCAGCTGGGCAGTCCTCCACTGACAGGAGGCCCTAGGGCGGGGCCCCTTGCTTTCAGTGGGAACTGGGCAGTCGTGTCCTCTCTGGACCTGGACCAGTCCCTAGACCTGGGCCTGTGTGTAGTCCCAGCAGCTGCTTCCTCCAGGCCCACCAGGGAGAAACCAGTGCATCAGGAATTCACCCTGTCAAGGGGCCACAGACCCGGGAGTGCATAGCAGGGAGAAGCAGGGGTGGGTCACATTTGCATGAGCAGCCCCTCCTCGGTGAGGCCCTTGGACAGGGGATAAGACCGGCCCAGGGCAGCCCAGCCCCAGCTCTGTGGCCTAAGAAGGGGCTGTGTCACCATGGCCCGGAGCCCTGTCCTCCTTGCACTCCTCACTGCACAGGTGGGGACAGGCCCCAGTGCCCGAGGG
>NW_028064743.1:0-389 GCF_054177405.1 Leptonychotes weddellii
AGAGACAAGCCATGTGGGTATTTGAAGGAAGAGGGTTTTCTGGGGGAACAGCCTGTGCAAAGGTCCTGGGGCAAGGGCAGGACCAGGCGTAGTGTGCTGAAAGCCCATGTGGCTGGAGCAGAGTGAGTGGGGGGAGAGAGGGAGGGAGAGATGGAATGACGGTGTGAGCTCCAGGAGAACACACCATGACTGCCCCAACAGACGGGCACACGCACACAGCTGGCGGTTCTCAGATCCTGGACTCAGGGTAGCAGCCCCTGCTCCGGCTGGGGAGGGAAAGAAGACCCAGGAGAGGTGCTGGGGCCTCACTGACGTGCTGCCCCATTCTCAGTGGGGCCCGCCTCGCCCCTGGCTCTGGTCCACAGTCCCTAGTCCTGGGGCTGGGTGCA
>NW_028064744.1:0-389 GCF_054177405.1 Leptonychotes weddellii
TCCAGCTAATATCAGAAGATCCAAGCATAGGGGCCAAAAGAAGTCATCTAAGATGCAAATTAATAAGTACAGAGTGAAAGGAGAGGTAACACAGAGGAAGAGAAGGCCTTCAGTTCATGGTCTCCATTGTAAGCAACAGAAACCAACTCAGATTGATCTCGACAGGAAAGGAATTTCTGATAACGTTATTGGGTAGATCACCACATTGCCAATGTGCGCGGAGACCCAGGTTCCACGGAACACAGGATCAGTGCCCACGACCCCCCGGCACAGCTCATTGAGGGCGCGCATCCCCACCAGCAGCAGCAGCAGCAAGCTAAAGGCCCTAAAGCTTGCACCATCCACCTCTCTAGCACTGCACCCTGCATCCATCCCACCCCAGCCCCGCT
>NW_028064745.1:0-389 GCF_054177405.1 Leptonychotes weddellii
AAGTCACCTTCTCTCTAGGACTCAGTCTCTCATCTGCTCCATGGAGGCTTTTTTTTCCCTCTGCTCCCTGCCTCGGGACATAGTGTAGAAGCATGCACAGGAGTGTATATTTTAAAGCCAAAAAAGAGTAGACCTCGTTCATGTTATGCAAGTCACATCTGGGAGAAAGGATCACAAGGACTTGTTTATAGGCCATTTGCTAAGGATCATTCTCCTCCTGGTGGCCTGACCCCCAGCTGGGCACCCCTGGGGTCCAAAAAAATATGCAGGAGCTCCGGGCCTGCTGGTGCAAGTAGGGTTCATTCTATTGCAACACGAAATATGGTGTATCCTCCCCAACCCTACCCCTCTAAAGTTGAAATGAACTTTCTGTGGCTGGGGGCATCACG
>NW_028064746.1:0-389 GCF_054177405.1 Leptonychotes weddellii
TCGTGTGTCCAAGGTCCGTCCACAGTGCCATGGGCATGAGCGCCTCATCCCTCCTCAGGCTCAGTGTTATTCCCACAATAGATGGAGCACGTTTGACTCCTCCAGTCCCTAGCTGACGGCACCTGGGGGAGCTGATGAAGGGAAGTGGGGGCGGGCAGCCTGCAGACAGAAGGGAAAGGGCTTGGGGCCAGACTAAGGACCACGATCTTTTCTGGCCTCTTCAGAGGGGCCAGAGGGGCCCTTCTCAGATGCTCCCCCCACCGCTTTCCTGTCCATGCCCACCACCATCGCACAGAAATCCCCCAGTTGGGTGTGGAAGGGACATTTCTTCATGTTCTGCTCCTGGCAGCGCCACGCCCCAATCCCAGTACACGGCTGTGCCTTTGCTT
>NW_028064747.1:0-389 GCF_054177405.1 Leptonychotes weddellii
CTTTTTTTTTTTTTTTAAGATTTTATTTATTTATTTGAGAGAGAGAATGAGAGACAGAGAGCACGAGAGGGAAGAGGGCAGAGGGAGAAGCAGACCCCCTGCTGAGCAGGGAGCCCGACGTGGGACTCGATCCCGGGACTCCAGGATCATGACCTGAGCCGAAGGCAGTCGCTTAACCAACTGAGCCACCCAGGCGCCCCTGAATTTGTGTTTCTTTTTTTTTTTTTAAAGATTTTATTTATTTATCTGACAGATAGACAGCGAGAGAGGAAACACAAGCAGGAGGAGTGGGAGAGGGAGAAGCAGGCTTCCCGCTGAGCAGGGAGCCCGATGCGGGGCTCGATCCCATGACCCTGGGATCATGACCTGAGCCGAAGGCAGACGCTTAA
>NW_028064748.1:0-389 GCF_054177405.1 Leptonychotes weddellii
TACAAGGTGAGAGCTGCACAGCTGACCAGTTCATTGCATTAATAGTTACCAGCAGGGTTTGACAGGATCCAGACCTAGCTGAGTGCCTCCTAGCGTTAATGAAAATAGAACCAAGCTCTGAAACCAGAATCATCTAGAAAGGATCTTTTTTTTTTTTTAAAGATTTTATTTATTTATTTGACAGAGAGAGACACAGCGAGAGAGGGAACACAAGCAGGGGGAGTGGGAGAGGGAGAAGCAGGCTTCCCGCGGAGCAGGGAGCCCGATGCGGGGCTCAATCCCAGGACCCTGGGATCATGACCTGAGCTAAAGGCAGACGCTTAACGACTGAGCCACCCAGGTGCCCCAAAACAATGAGGGTTTTTTTTTTTTAATGTTTTTATTTATTC
>NW_028064749.1:0-389 GCF_054177405.1 Leptonychotes weddellii
CATGGTATAGTACATCATTCATTTTTGATATAATGTTCAATGGTTCATTAGTTATAGTGCTCATAATATCATGTGCCTTCTTTAATGCCCATAACCCATTTACCCCATCCCCCCACTCACCTTCTTTCTGCAAGCCTCAGTTTTTTTCATGGAGTCTAGAGTCTCATATGGTTTGTCTCCCTCTCTGATTTCTTCCCAGTTTTCCTTCCCTTCCCCTATAGTCCTCTGTCCTATTCTGTATATTCTGCATATGAGTGAAACCATATGATAATTGTCTTTCTCTGCTTAACTTATTTCACTTAGTCTAATACCCTCCAGTTCTATCCATGTCAGTGTAAATGGTAGGTATTCCTCCTTTCTGATGGCTGAGTAATATTCCATTGTATATA
>NW_028064750.1:0-389 GCF_054177405.1 Leptonychotes weddellii
TCATCACCCCCAGAGCCCTGCCACACTGCTACGAGGCTCCACACTCCATCTTCCAGGAAACGCGGGGTCACAGATGAACTGACCTACCGAGAGCATGCAATGAATAAGCGGCAGAGCGCTCCCGCCAGCCCGCTGTCTCCTGTCCCGCCGTCCTGCTGTCCCCTGTCCCACCGTCCCGCTGTCCCCTGTTCCGCCATCCCGCTGTCCTGCTGTCCCCTGTCCCGCTGTCCCGCTGTCCCCTGTCCTGCCACCCCACTGTCCCCTGTCCCGCTGTCCCCTGTCCCGCCGTCCTGCTGTCCCATCATCCTGCTGCCCCCTGTCCTGCTGTCCCGCTGTCCTGCTGTCCCCTGTCCTGCCGTTCCACTGTCCCCCTGTCCCGCTGTCCCCTG
>NW_028064751.1:0-389 GCF_054177405.1 Leptonychotes weddellii
AGGTGATCATAGTAAAAGTAAAATGGTATTTTAAAATTCCAGTTAGGGCGCCTGGGTGGCTCAGTTGGTTAAGCGACTGCCTTCGGCTCAGGTCATGATCCTGGAGTCCCAGGATCGAGTCCCGCATCGGGCTACCTGCTCAGCGGGGAGTCTGCTTCTCCCTCTCCCGCTCCCCCCTCTTGTGCTCTTTCTCTCTCTCTCAAATAAATAAATAAAATCTTTAAAAAAAAAAATTACAGTTAGTCATTGCTGCCTGCCGGAGGCTCAGAGAGAGTGGCTTCCTCTCTGTTTCAAAGATTAGCAATTATTGGAAGAGGATGAAAGATTTTGAAATGGACCAAAAAGGACCCTTCTGTGTTACTTTAGCTTTTCATTATTCTCTGAGTTAT
>NW_028064752.1:0-389 GCF_054177405.1 Leptonychotes weddellii
AATTTAATCATTACCTCATGTTGCACAAAGGTACTTAATGAATGCATGATAACTTGAAGCAGAAACCACATCTCCAGAAAGATATTCCATGGCTAGGAGAAGCTTCCAGACAAAAAGAACAGAAAAACAGAGGTGCCTGGCTGGCTCAGTTGGTAGAGCATGTGACTCTTGATCTCAGGGTTGAGTTCAAGCCCCATCTGGGTGTAGAAATTACTTAAAAATAAAATCTTCAAAAACAGGGGTGCCTGGGTGGCTCAGTCATTAAGCGTCTCCCTTGGGCTCAGGTCATGGTCCCAGGGGCCTGGGATCGAGCCCCGCATCGGGCTCCCTGCTCTGCAGGAAGCCTCCTTCTCCCTCTCCCACTCCCCCTGCTTGTGTTCCCTCTCTGT
>NW_028064753.1:0-8174 GCF_054177405.1 Leptonychotes weddellii
TTTTTTTAAAGATTTTATTTATTTATTTGACAGAGAGATAGACAGAAGAGCACAAGCAGAGGGAGTGGCAGAGGGAGAGGGAGAAGCAGGCTCTGCACTGAGCAGGGAACCCGATGCGGGACTCGATCCCAGGACCCTGAGATCATGACCTGAGCCGAAGGCAGACGCTTAACCATCTGAGCCACCCAGGCGCCCTCTCCCTGGGGGTTTCTGTCCTCATCTTTCAGAGCACTTACCCAGGGTGCCAAGTGAAGAAAGAAAAAGAGGAAAGTCTTTGAGACTTACCCAGTGAGAGATTTTGTTTGCTGGAGTTAGAGCCCCAGCTGTCGGGGGCCTGCAGGTGTGGTGTCTTCTGCCCTACCGAGTTATTCTGTAAAAAATACCGCTTCGCATAATGCTGAGGTGACTCATAGAAGGTGTCAGGTAATTTAGAGTCCTCTGATGGCTCCATTTGAAAACAGAAGAGCAGTGTAATTCTTCCTAGATTATTTGTGACTTATTCTGATTTTATCATTTTAATACAATTTTGGCCACAATTTAGTTGCAGAATGGCAGAGGACAGAGACCTGTCAGGTAGGAGGAAGGCAAGACAATTTACTTAATAAAGAACCTCAGAGTGGGGAGTAGGAATGGGAAAAGGCTGAGTAGAGAAGGGAAGAGAGGATTTGAAACCGAGGCTCAGAGCTGGCAGAGATGCAAACACCAGGGGAAAGGATTGACCAGGAGGCTCACGAGGAGACTGAAGCGGTAGACTCCACAGCCAGTGATGGGGGAAGAGAGATCTCATGGTCTCTTCTTCTGTGGAGAAGCCAATAAGCACGAGGGGGTACTGACAAGTTGGTGGGGGCACAGCGAGGGAAACTGAAAGAGATCCAAACGGATGGACCTGATTGCTCAGTGAATTCAAAGACAAGGTCTTCTCTTGAAAGAGAAAAAAGTGGATAGTGGGGTTTGAAAGGAGGGGAGGAGAAAACATCTGAACAGCTGTTGGGAAATATGGGAGGAAGCTGATTTGAGATATGGAGCAGTATTGGACAGAGGTTGAGAACAGTGGGCTCACAGTGGCAGCAATCTCCCTCAGAAAATAATTTTGCTCTAGCAGAACTCAGTAGTGGGTTAGAGGAGAGAAGGGGGCCAAATGGGTTGACCCAGAAATGAGGTTTTGCTTGGCAGGTGGCACCAGGATGTGAGGGTACCGGCTGAAGGACTTTTCTATGAGTGATCACCTGTGAATCTGGACTTAGAACAGGGAGGGCTGGGTAACAATGATGGGCTGATATGATTAATATCCTTAATCCAGAAAATATATAAAAAGCTCATTCACTTTAATTGGAACACTATGAGTAAGTTTTCCCTTAAAACAATTGACAATAATCATGAATAGGAACTACAAATAACCTAACAAATACATGGAGAATGTTTGACCTCATCAGGGGTCAAAGAAATGAGAATTTAAATACTGAGGTTTCATTTTTCACCTACCATGGTACCAAAAAGAGCCTAGTTTCAAAAAATAAAAATACTTTATGCTGATGGATGAGAGGAAAACTACAAAGGTGTAAATTAATATAAATCGCTAAGAAGATAATTTAGCAACAATTTTTAGAAGGCTTAAAATTTTAGAGGTGCCTGGGTGGCTCGGTCGGTTAGGCATCAGACTTGTGATTTCTGCTCAGGTCTCGATCTCAGGGTGGTGAGATGGAGCCCTGCATTGGGCTCCTCGCTGAGCTGAGAGTCTGCTTGAGATTCTCTCCGTCTGCCCCTTCCCTACTTGTGCATGTGCACGCACGCTCTCTCTCTCAAATAAATAAATCTTTAAAAATATATAAAATTTTTACCCCTTGGGATGCCTGGGTGGCTCAGTCGGTTAAGTATCTGACTCTTGATCTCAGGGTCATGGGATCAAACCCAGTGTCAGGCCCAGTGTCAGGCATGCTCAGTGCAGAGTCGGCTTGAGACTTTCTCTTTCCCTCTGCCCCTCCCCCTACTCATGCATGTGCTCTCCTTCTCTAAAATAAATAAATAAAATCTTAAATTTTTTTTTTTACCTTTTAAATTAGTCATTTTACTCCCTGGAATTTATACAAGAAAATAATACAAATGAAGAAGACTTTTACACAGACTGTTTTTTGTAAGCTCATCTGGAAGAACAAGTTTTGAAAAAGAGTAAGAAGAGGAACCTGATTTAACAAATATCAAAACTATATGCTAATGATACTAAAACTGTATGATGCTGGCACAGAAATTTCCAGATGGCTCTAGAGAACAGAATTGGCCCAGAATAGACCCAGATATATACGGAATAGGTATATTATAAAGGTGGCATTTAAAATCAGTAAGGAAAATACTGACTTTTTAATGAATGGTGTTGATACAATTGACTATCCAACTGGGAGCAAAACAAATTAGATTCCTAGATTATATCATAAACAAATATATTTATTGACATATGATAATTACAATTGTTTTAAACTTATAAGAGTATTAAAAGAATATATAGGAGAGTTTTATTATCCTTAAAGTACAGAAAGCCTTTCCAAGCATTACAGAAAATCTAAATGGGATAAAGGTAATAAACTATAGATTTGAATAAAAATTAAAACCTTTTTTATTACCAAAAACACTTTCAATAAAATTAAAGATGACTCAACAAGGGGAAATGGGGAAAGAATATTCTTTTTACCAAATGGCACTGGGACCACATGTATACACCCCGCATATCCACATGTAAAAGAAATATACAAGAAACAAAATGATCAGTTGCTAAATGAAAAAGTTAGTATAAAGTTAATATGTATGGTATATTTATGTTTTTATTTCCAAAATGTATACAAAGAGATAGAAAAGCTAAAAGATATGTAACTGATACTAACAAAGGTTATCACTAAGTGGTGGAATTTCTTTTGATTTTAATTTTTTTAAAAGATTTTATTTATCTATTTGACAGAGAGAGAGACACAGCAAGAGCGGGGACACAAGCAGGGGGAGTGGGAGAGGGAGAAGCAGGCTCCCTGTGGAGCAGAGAGCCTGATGTGGGGTTTGATCCCAGGACACTGGGATCATGACCTGAACCAAAGACAGACGCTTAACGACTGAGCCACCCAGGTGCCCCTCTTTTGATTTTAATTTTGTTCTTTATGTTAATCTATAGTTTCC
Organism: Leptonychotes weddellii; assembly: GCF_054177405.1. Classification (NCBI taxonomy): domain Eukaryota; kingdom Metazoa; phylum Chordata; class Mammalia; order Carnivora; family Phocidae; genus Leptonychotes; species Leptonychotes weddellii. Next base: position 3,157 of record NW_028064753.1, read on the forward strand.
ATCATTTCTATAATGAATGAAAATATATATACCTTTTACAATCAGAACAAATCAAAACAGATATGTTTTTAGAACACTGGATATTAGCTCAGAATATGCATGCTTTATATTACTATAGGAAAAAAAATATGCCAAGTATACTCCCTCTTGACAGATTTTTTCCCAACCTACTCCGAATCTGCTCACAGTGCCAGCTAAGGGGATAGTAGGCCATGTGTTTCCACCCCTTTGACCACAGCTAATCGGACCAGGGGTAAACTTGACCACAACCAGGCTATCAGATTATAGCCTGGGACTTGTAATTGGGATTCAGAGCCTCTAAGCAATTCTCTCCTGAGTTTTTGGACTAAGAGGCCAGGTAGGGATAAGGTGGACATTTTCTACCATATCTATAGAAATAAGGAAGTCAATCCTCATAGAAAAAAAAAAAAGATCAATATAGAAGAACAAGCAGCTTGAAAGACCATGAGACATTTAAAGACTGCCAGTGTCTTTGGTAAAGGTTACCTTGCTCACTAATTCTTTTGTGTGAAAATGAATCCTTTTGGCTGACTTCTACGCCTGGGTTCATACAAGGCATTATGCAGGAAAACTCCAATTGAAGACAAGAGGAAATCCTAAGAGTAGAAATCCCTGAGAATTAGCAAAAATTCCTGAAGAATTTTAGACTTTTAAAAGCCTTTAAAAGCTATGGATTTAGTAGGATCCAAGCTGAGTGCCCCTGAAGGTAAAGGCTGACCCAACTAATATCTTGGTTAAAGGTGGAACAAAGAGAAAATTGCACTAAGCTTTTCCTGTGGTACAATGGAAGAGTAGAAATGGAACAAGGAAGACCAAGAGAAGAGGGAAGGGATTTGCTAGGCCAGATGTGGGGGCAGGGGTTGGGGCTGTGGCATCAACTTCCTTTTTGTCCCCTTTCACCACCTAAGAACTGAGATGCAGGCCTGGAATTCTAGTCTAGGGTATACATTTGTAGTTGCCAGAGTCAGACAATCACTGTTAGCCCCTTTTTCTGAAGAGGCAGAGTGCCATGGCTGAGCTCAAGCTCATCTCCTGAAGGAATTGATTCTACCTTCTACTTTCTGTGTGGGATGGGGCTCTTACTTCTCCTACTCTACTACTTACAGAGGAATCAATCTTTACCTAATGTGGGGAAAATAGAGACATCAACCAGGTAAGGGATCTGTAGGCCCAGCCCTTAGTATACATTGACTCTTTTTTTTTTCCTGTTCCTTTCCCACTTTTTTCCTGTTTCTCTCCCTTCTTTACTGTAGAATGCCAACTAGTAAGTATAGAAGAAATTAGGACAATAGAAAAATCACCATTTTGCAACCATCATAATTCATCCAAGCAAGAATTGTGAATGGATGCTAAAACTAGTAGAGGTAAATTTGATGAAAATTCAGGTATTTACATACTCTCAAGTGTCTCCCACAGAATACTTATTAATTACAAAGAGAAAAATAGTAAATTTTACAGCTGAGAAAATGGACAGGCAGAATATCAAGTGATCAAAGTTAATATCACCATAATAGTATAAATTCACATTGTGTGCTTCTTGATATGACCCACCAAGAAGTCAGTATTGCTTCGGGGCATTTCTGCCAAAAATGCCTAAGGTGACCGCAATCACAAAGAAATATTAGGGAAATATAAATTGAGGAATATTCTGCAAAATAAAAGCCTTCTATTCTTCATAACTGAAAGACATGAAAGATAGAAGACTGAGAAACTATTACAGACCGAAAGAAACCAAAGAGAATGATAACAAAATGTGACACGTGATCTTGGATTGGGTCCTGGAGACAGACACACACATATACACTGACGCCAATTTGTTAGGACAACTGACAACATTTGAATGGGAAGCTAGACAGTACTATTGTCTTCATATCAATTTCCTGATTTAGATGGTTTTACTGTCGGTATGTGGAAGGATTCTGCATCTCAGCAAATGTGCACTGAAGTACGTAGGGGTAATGGGGCATCATTACCCTAAACTTATCCTCAAATCGCCAGAGAGGGGAAGCTAGAGAACGATCAAGTAAATACAGTAAAATGTTAAGAGTTAGGGAACCTGGATGAAGGGATACAAGAGTTAATTGTACTGTTCTTGCCTCTTTTCTGGGGGCTTGAAATTGTTTCAAATATTTTTATTTAAAAAGAGAAGTAATCACACAAACAAGTGTACAACTTCAATGGTGATTAGTGAGATGAAGAAAAGAAAGTGTTTATTTATTGGCACTAAGGGGAAAGCTGCCTGATATAGAGGGGGATCCAGAAAGGCTCTGATGTGGGGGTGACTTTCAAGCTGAGCATTGAAAAATGAACAGGAGAAAGCAGGTAAAAAATGGGGATAAGCAGCTTCATGTAGAGACAGACACAAGCAGATGGGAAGGAAGAAACACGGGAAAGAGCTAAGCATGAAAGGAGGCCAGTGGGGCTGGTGCAGTGACCGCCGGCAGAGGGACGTGAGGAGAGGCTGAGGGTCTTACGCTAAGGACAAGCGGAAGCCAGAGAAGAAGAAGTGAGGTAAAATTTTACAAGATCACTTTAATCACTGGCTGGAGAACGGACTGTAGGATGTACAGCAGGACACAGGGGCCAGTTAGAAGGCCAGATGAATGGTGGTGGGGATGAAAGACGTGGTGGGAATCCAGATTTATTTCAGAGACATAAACAACGGGACACAGTGATGGATTGAGTAGAGATCCGAGGGAGAGGAAGGTGGTAAGAATGACCCCCTGGGTTTTGGCTCTTACCGATGGGATGGATTAAAGTGACATTTATTAAGAAGGGAAAACTGGAGACGAAATAGATATGCAGGAGGGTGAAGATTAAGAATTCATTCTTCACAAGTTAAATTTGCTACACCTTGTCTGCATGTGTGGTATGTTTCATACTTTTTTTTGTTTGTTTGTTTTGTGAATTGTTTTATTTTTTTCATTTTCTATTTTATTTATTTTATTTAGAAGAATGGAAAAATCGATGTGCCCATGAGACATCAAAGAGAAGGCATGAAGCTTGGTAATGAGCTACATATGCTTTGGAGTTTAAAAGACCCGTGTGATGTCTGATAACCCACTTGGGAAAAGCCAGGTAGTGGAAGGTATTTAAAGGTTTTAAAAAACAAAAATAATCTTTTATGCCTTTGAATGATGTATATTTCTTTTAACATTTATCTTACTCTATTCATTGATAGTTATTTTTACACATCTGGATTACAAAGTATGTATTTGACTCATTTTCCTTCCCCCATGCTGCCTTCAAAATGTAGGGGCTAGTCTACATTTATTAAAGAGAATTTTTTAATCAAATAAAAATCTTAATAGGGTTGAATTAAATGACTATTAAGTTGTGTTTTTTCTATGAAATTGTTTACATATAAAAGGAAAGAAAAAAGAGAATGCCAATTTATTGCATGGGAAACTAGACAATTTGACTTCTATAGATTTCAAGCTGGGGCTTTTTGTGTTGAGCAATCTCCTCCTGCCTACTGCCTTACCATTCTGTACATAATCACAAATAATCAGTGGCCAAAAAAACATCATTGTTAAACCCAATAGACCACAGAATGACATTCTGTGGTCAATATAATCCAAAAGAAATTAGTTTGCATTCCTGTATTTAAAATAGTCCTCAAAGAATGCAGGAAGTAGGCAGCTTACATGTACCACCTCCAGTATTACATGGTAGGAACTAAATTGACAGCTGGCACAATAACAAAATTTAACAGCTAGAAGGTAGAACAGATGACACATTAAATTGTAGGCACCTGAACTCTGGGCCTCTGACTCTGGCAAACCCAAACTTTAACTGAGTGACTTTAGAAGATCATCCTTCTTTCTCCAGGGGAAGGAGGAGACCCCAGCCCTGTGGTTCCACCTGGACCTCATGGGCCTGTATCTCCTTCTTCTGCCCTGGTACTGGAAGCAGGTCCTGAGCCCCCTTCTAGACAAGGACGTCTTCATCCGCAGCTGTGACACAGGCTTTCAGGAAGCTGTTGGGCCATGCAGCTGGAACTCCGAGGCTGAATATCAGACTGGGAAGGAGGCCAAGCAGCCAGATCTCAGGCAGACTGGAGATGGTGACACCCGGTATCACCAAGACAGAGAGCATCGCTGTGGCCACCCAGTGGACAAAGGAGCACCTGGGGGCATCTGTCCATTATACAAGCTGCTTAGTCCTCAAGGTTTCTGAATTACCAGATAACGGACCAGGTGAAAAGTCTCAGGGATCAGGATAGAGATATATTGAGGTTATTATTATTTTTTTTTTTGCATGAGGAATCACAAATACATTAATACTCGAGGAATAAATATATTTGGGACTGCCCTAAACAAAATCGGGTCGTGTGGAATATATATGTCTCAGGGTGGAAGTAGGAGGAAGTTTACTAGCAGTGAGGAAATAGGTTTAACAGGCAAGAATATGTACCTGGAAGAAGGTAGAATGAAGGATAGAGAGGCAAGGAGGGAGGAGAAAGAGATGACTGGAGTAGAAACTCTAATGTGCATGTGCTGTAGCCTCTGAAAATCTAGGGGAAAAATGTTCATCTGGTTCCGTTAGTGCCAGAAAGCCATTGTGCTGCCCATATGTCATTGTATAGATCTCTACCTGAGAACTGTATAAACCGGTTTTTCCCAATCACAAGATGATAATCAAAAATCCTCCTGCAGCCAAGAAGCATTCTAAGATGACTTGATTGTTTAGTCCGTGCCCATGGGTGAAATAAAATGGGACAATTCTGAGAAAATAAGTGAGATCAAGTTATGCCCAAACTGTGGTCTGCAAGACTCAGTCCTTCTGTGTGTTTTCTCCTCTTATCAGTCCTGGGAAGGGCTTCTGAGGAAGCCCAGGTAGGTAGCAGAGAGGGCTTTCTGTGAGCCTCAGCAGGTTCCCGACCCCTGGCAAGGGAGCAGCCAAATTTCCCAGTTTTCTAGAAGAAAGTCCAGGGCAGACCATTTGGGCTGCTGAAGGAGGGCATCCCGCAGGGACGACAGCAGGCATCCCGCCGA
>NW_028064754.1:0-389 GCF_054177405.1 Leptonychotes weddellii
GGGCGCCTGGGTGGCTCAGTTGGTTAAGCGACTGCCTTCAGCTCAGGTCATGATCCCCAGGGTCCTGGGATCGAGTCCCACATCGGGCTCCCGGCTCAGCGGGGAGCCTGCTTCTCCCTCTGACCCTCTCCCCTCTCATGCTGTTTCTCTCCTGCTCACTCTCTAATAAATAAATAAATAATCTTTAAAAAAAAAAAAAAAAAGGAGCAGGAGACATAACAAGCTTTTATAGAATGCAAAAGACAGAAACCTAGACATAATGAGAAGACAGAGGAATTCTCCCCAAAAGAAAGATCAAGAAGAAATCACCTCCAGGAATTTGCTCAAAACAGATATATATCTAAACAAGAATTTAGAACAACAGTCATAAGAATACTAGGCTGGGCTTG
>NW_028064755.1:0-389 GCF_054177405.1 Leptonychotes weddellii
CTGGGGGACCCTTTTCGAGGAGATTGCTCCTCTCCAAGGTCCTGCTGTGTTCTAATGTGGCCGGGGAGACCAGTTGCAGGACAGCAGCTCCCCCCAGCCCCGAAGAACTTCTTTCTTTGGGTGGGGGGTGTCAATGGGGGGGGGCATCTCTCCCTCGCCGCTCCTCTGTTCAAGGCACTCTGCTTCTTCTTGCAAATCCTATTTCCTACTTTGGGTTTAAATCACTGAAAACAAAAGCTTCTGGGGGAAGCATTTTGCTGGCAACTTGTTGCTTTCCCCTCGGCTGCTAACTTCCCTCAAGACAAGGAAAACGAAGTCTAATTGTGGGTTCGAACTGTAAAAAAAGGAAAAGGGAACATATAAGGAGAAAAAGAACAGCAATATCAAGA
>NW_028064756.1:0-389 GCF_054177405.1 Leptonychotes weddellii
GAGTGTTAAGAAAGTATGCTAAGTCTTCTGCTCTTCAGAGTAGTGACTTTACAAAGAGGAGGTACTGGAGTACCCTGCAGTGTAATGTCCCCTATTCACCAGAAACTGGCACTTCAGGAGAGTATCTTATGTGTTGCTTACTTACTGATATCATTTTGATAACTAATAATGCTGAGCATATTTTATTTTATTTTATTTTTTTTTAAAGATTTTATTTATTTATTTGACAGAGAGAGACACAGTGAGAGAGGGAACACAAGCAGGGGGAGTGGGAGAGGGAGAAGCAGGCTCCCTGCAGAGCAGGGAGCCCGATGCGGGACTCGATCCCAGGACCCTGGGATCATGACCTGAGCTGAAGGCAGTCGCTTAACCAACTGAGCCACCCAGGC
>NW_028064757.1:0-389 GCF_054177405.1 Leptonychotes weddellii
CTCTCTCCTCCCTGGTTCATCTACACTCAACTCCTAGAACCCACTGCCACTGCTTCAAAGGCCACCCGTACCCACAAGCTGAACAGCCCCCTGCGCTCCAACCCGAGTCCAGCCACTTCTGCCTCCTCGCCGTTTACAAGCCTGATAGGAGGCTCAGGCTTAATGGGGCCAAAGTCCAATTTCTCTGCCTCCCCCCCCCAAAACCCAGTGTCTCCAGGTGTCCCAGACTCCGACTCTGGTCTTTTATCTCCCGTCTCCTCCATTCATTCATTCCGTTCTCATTCATACTGTCTCCTTCTCCATCAGCCAGGGAGGTGACAGAGTTTTACTTTCTGGAATGTGCGTTCCCCAAACCATCCGTGCCCCGTCTCAGTGCAGGGCACCTCCAT
>NW_028064758.1:0-389 GCF_054177405.1 Leptonychotes weddellii
GGGGCGCCTGGGTGGCTCAGTCGTTAAGCGTCTGCCTTCGGCTCGGGTCATGATCCCAGAGTCCTGGGATCGAGCCCCGCATCAGGCTCCCTGCTCAGCGGGAGGCCTGCTTCTCCCTCTCCCACTCCCCCTGCTTGTGTTCCCTCTCTCGCTGTCTCTCTCTCTATCAAATAAATAAATAAAATCTTTAAAAAAAAAATAAATAACCAATAATCGTACTGGACATCAGAGAAAAGCAAACTAAAACCATAATGAAATATCAGCATATATCCACCAGAGTGGTTGACTAAAATAATAATAATAATAATAATAATACCATGTGCTGACATTGTTGATGGCATGTGATGTTGGGAGCCAAAGCAGCCAGCCTGTGATGCATGAGAACTAAA
>NW_028064759.1:0-389 GCF_054177405.1 Leptonychotes weddellii
AGACGATGGACTCTGAAAAACAAACTGAGGGTTCTAGAGGGGAGGGGGGTGGGAGGATGGGTTGGCCTGGTGGTGGGTATTGAGGAGGGCACGTTCTGCATGGAGCACTGGGTGTTGTGCACGAACAATGAATCATGGAACACTTCATCTAGAACTAATGATGTAATGTATGGGGATTAACATAAGAATTAAAAAAAAATCAAATATCCATACTAAGATCCCAGTATTTAGCTTTGAAATCTATTATTGCTCTCTGTGCACTATGATTCTAAATCAGAACTTGAGTTTGGTGTTAGTTACTGCTCTGCTTAACTGAAATTTTCAGATCACAATACTATATATGCTATGTATAGATACCATGTTTAGTATTTAAATTGTAGATCACAAAG
>NW_028064760.1:0-389 GCF_054177405.1 Leptonychotes weddellii
AGTCTCTCATGGTTCGTCTCCCCCTCTGATTTCCCCCCCTTCATTTTTCCTTTCCTTCTATCTTTTTCTTTTCTTTTCTTTTCTTTTTAACATATAATGTATTATTTGTTTCAGAGGTACAGATCTGTGATTCAACAGTCTTACACAATTCACATGACATTGGTGAGGGTATGTGCTATGGTGAACATCAAGCTCTTCTACCTTTCTCTGCTATTCTTGAGCACAGCTGAGCATATTTTGATTCTATGGCCACCAGTTTGTTAGTCATCTTTCTTTAGGTACAGTTCACTGATATACCCTGCTTGGCAAGAAAAAAAATCCACAAGAATTTCTTCTGAAGACATTCACATGCAGCATGTGTTAGATTTTTCATTTTCATTTGGCATTTT
>NW_028064761.1:0-389 GCF_054177405.1 Leptonychotes weddellii
AAAATGGACAAAAGGACTTGGATAGACCTTTCTCCAAAGAAATCATACAAACAGTGAATAGCACATGAATAGATGTTAAACATCCTTAGTCTTTATGGAAATGAAGATTTACACCAGTTAGATGTCCTTTTACACACAATAGAATCACTATAATCAAGACAACTAAAATAACAAATTTTGGAAAGGATGTTGAGAAACTGAAACCCTTAAACCTTGTTTGTGAAAAATGGGGCAGTCTACGTAGAAAGTATTTTGGCATTTACTCAAATAGATCAAAGTAGAATTACCATATGGTTCAACAATTATACTCCTAGATATATACCCCCAAAGTTGAAAACACTGATACAAACAAAAATGTACATAAATAGTCATAGCAGCAGTGTTCACAG
>NW_028064762.1:0-389 GCF_054177405.1 Leptonychotes weddellii
GCGCCTGGGTGGCTCAGTTGGTTAAGCGACTGCCTTCGGCTCAGGTCATGATCCTGGAGTCCCGGGATCGAGTCCCGCATCGGGCTCCCTGCTCTGCAGGGAGTCTGCTCCTCCCTCTGACCCTCCCCCCTCTCATGTGCTCTCTGTCTCTCTCATTCTCTCTGTCTCAAATAAATAAATAAAATCTTTAAAAAAAAAAGAAAAGAAAAACACTAATTCAAAAAGATATATGCACCCCTATGTTTATTGCAGCATTATTTACAATAGCCAAGATATGGAAGCAACTCAAGTATCTATTGATAAATGAATGGATAAATAAGATGTGATATATATATATATATGTATACACAAACACACACACATATATATATACATATACATGCATAATG
>NW_028064763.1:0-389 GCF_054177405.1 Leptonychotes weddellii
TCACCATCACCATCATCACCATCATCACCATCACCATCATCACCATCATCATCATCATCACCATCATCACCGTCACCACCACCATCATCACCATCATCATCACCATCACCACCATCACCATCACCATCATCATCACCATCAACATCATCATCATCACCATCATCATCATCACCACCATCATCATCATCACCATCATCACTATCACCATCATCATCACCACCACCACCATATCATCACCATCATCACTATATCACCATCATCAACACCATCACCATCATCATCATCATCACTATCACCATCATCATCAACGTCACCATCAGCAACAGCATCATCACTATCATGTAAGTGAACTTCTATTTATGGAGGACAGTAAACACTGGGCTATGAGG
>NW_028064764.1:0-8173 GCF_054177405.1 Leptonychotes weddellii
GGTAATAATTTTACCCACCCCCTATGATTTCAAGGCTTCATTCCCTGCAGTTTTTCCATTTTCCTTTTCAGTAGCCCGGTCCTAGATTCTTTTCTTTTTTTTTTTTTTAAGATTTTATTTATTTGAGAGGGAGAGAGCACATGAGCAGGGGGAGGGGCAGAGGGAAAAACGAGAGCATCTCAAGCAGACTGCCCCCGAGCATGGAGCCTGCTGCAGGGCTCCATCTCACCACCCTGAGATCATGACCTGAGCTGAAATCAAGAGTCAGACGCTTAACCAACTGCACCCCTCAAGCGCCCCTGGTCCTAGATTCTAAGACACACTAATAGAGGGAATTTAAGCAGTACTAGTTCAGGATGCTGTCAACTCAGCAATAGCTTATATATTGACCTTGTGTAAGGTAAATACTTTCACAACAGCAATGAGAGCTCTCAAGATCACATGGACACAGGCAATGAATAAGAAGGAGCTCAAGTTCTAGGGCAAAGTTCCATAGCACACTTGAGACCTTCCAAAAAATATTCTTAGGTCATTCATTACATTAGCTGTAAATATACCCAACTATCAAGATTTTGCTCTATAATAAAATCAGTAAGTACTATACCTTTGGCACTTAAAAATTTACTGTGAAATGTTGTAAACAAAAAGCACACTAATGGAAAACACGATTTCTCTACACTCACTACTTCTGGCACTAATGTGAGGGTTTCCATACCAAACCAGCCTCCAATTCTCCGTGGACATCAACTGGGTATCCTACAGCTCAATTACGACAATGACTACCTGGAGGCGGCATAGACCGCTTGGGTTAAGAGGGCTCAATATCACAAGACTGCTGTTGACTTCAGATGCTAATTACAAGTCCCAGGTTGTCACCTGTACTCATGACCACCAGCTATAAATCAGGGCTGCCCATGACCTCTTCTCAGGTTCAATCGTTCGCTAGAATGATTCACAGAACACAAGTTGACGATTTACTTACTATTACTGACTTATTACAAAAAATATTTTAAAGGATAAAAATGAAGAGCCAGATGAAGAGATATATCTAGCAAGATCTGGAAGAGTCCCAAGCAAACACAGGAGCTTCCGTTTCGGAGGAGATTTGGGGTGTGCCAACCTCCCAACACATAGATGCATTCTTGTTCAAACTCAATAAGGTCTCTGATCCCCTTAGTTAGAGTTTTTATGAAGGTCCCATTACATAGATATGATTGATTGAATCACTGGCCATTGATGACTGAACTCAATCTCCAGCCCCCTCCCCTCCTGGAGGTTGTAAGTGGAGGGGGATAGGGCCCAAAGTTCCCACCCTCTAATCACACACTTTGTTCCTCTGGCAACCAGCCCCCACACTTAGGAGTTTTTTTAAAGGTCACTTCATTAACATCAACTCAAATGTGGTTGTAAAGGGTTTGGTATGAATAACGAAAGATGCTTCTTTCACCTTTATTGTTCAACTCCTGAGCTATATCAGGAGCTGGCAACCAAAACCAAATATTGTAACAGAAGATGTTCCCATCTCTGTTAGCACTTAGGAAATTACAAGGGCTTTGTGAGCTCTGGCCGAGATCCTGGGGTTGAAGACCAAAATATATATATTTCTTATTATACACAATAACACATGCAGCTAACATATAACTCTTTGAAAATAATAATAAACAGGCACTCGTATCTACCCTCAGGCTTAAGATACAGAACAGAGCCAGTACTTTGATGTTCCCTCAGTACTGTTTCATAATTATTTCCCAGCTTCCCCAAGAGGCCATTGCTATCCCAAATGTAGTTTTTAATTAACTTTCCTTTTCTGACATTTTTGCCACATATGTGTGTATGTATCCAGAAATAATAGTTGAATTTTTTTCCCCAAATGTATGTAAATGGGATCTTAATACCCTATGTGTTCTTACATGAATTACTCTCTTTTTTTTCTTTAACATAATATTTTTAGATCCAGTCACATGGATGTTTGTGGCTGGCTACATCTGGTTCATTTTCAATACAATTTTTATATCAATTTAACTTTTTACTTGTATCCGGTTTTTGCCATTACGCATAATGGCAATAACTCTTCCATCTGTGTTCTGTTAGACAAGTGCAAGAATTTCTCTAAGGAGCAAAGCTGGGAGTGGAGTTGCTGGTTATTGTGTGTTTTCAAGTTCAAATTTACTAAGGAGTATCAAAAGGATTTCCAAAAACAATTGGGTCAGTTTGCAGTCTAAAGGCAGGGCTTAAAAGTTTCTATGAGCTGTGGGGCAACTGGGTAGGGTGGACACCTGGCCTTTGAGGGGCAGTGAAAAGAATTAACCCGAGGCAGAACAAAGGAGATGGAAATTTGCAGAATACACCGCAAGGGAACAATGGGCAGGACAGTGAGGGAGAGACTGGCCTTCGAGGTGGCAGTGGTGGGGGCCTGTAGCTTTCTGGTTTTTCTTGTTCGTCTTCCTCTACTCTAGGCTCAACCAAGCTTAAAAAGGATACTCTACATTTTTTAATTAAATCGAGTATTTTTAGGCCTTTTATCCTAGGAGAAGTTTTCTGTCTATCCAGTCTGCCGTATTGCCAGAAATAGAAGTAAGTTATTCCCCTCCTCTACTCCTTTTTGTTTAGAAGAGAAGAAAGAAAAGAAATTATTGGGCATCATTTTCTTCATGAATTCATGTTGATTTCACATTCTCTTTAAGTGCTCACAAATATTTTGTTTAATTATCACTAAAAAGAATTGTATGCTAAAGCCATTAATCTGTACTTTCTATTTCTATGCTTTGCTTTTCCCTTAAAAATGGAGACATTTGCTTTTTTCCAGACGTGGAGAGAGAGGGAGAGTGAGAGAGAGAGAGAAAGAGAGAGAGATATGAGTGAATGAATAAATCTGGGGAGGAATGACTGTGCTAGCTACAGAGCCAGGGACTTGCATAAACTATGCCACTTGAACTTCCCCGGCACTGGGAAGGCAGGTCTCTCCTTCCGCCAGTGTAAGGGTGAGGTCAAGTAGTTTACCCCAGTCGCGTGGCCAGTAACACAGTAAGAAATGGGTTTCATTCTTTTCTGTCCCATGCTTCCATTCCTAACTGTTGCTAACATTGTAAGATGGCACGCTATAAGCATTTTAAAAAAATATTTTATTTATTTATTTTTGAGAGAGAGTCCATGTGTGCACTAGGGTGGGGTTGGAGGTGGAGATGAGGGGGGAGGGGCAGAGGGAGAGGGAGAAGCAGACTCCCCGCTGAGCAGGGAGCCCGATGCGGGACTCGATCCAGGGACTCCAGGATCATGACCTGAGCCAAGGCAAACACTTAACCCACTGAGCCCCCCAGGCGCCCCTACTATAAGCATTTTTGTGCTAACCAAATTGCATTTTGTTTTTCCAACCGAGAGGCTTAAATGCCTTCTCCTATTAGCAAAATATCTACCAGGTAGTGGAGATTTGTGCATCTAAAATGCCTCTCTTCAAATTTTTTCTTCTTTTTCCCCTTTTGGCAGAAATATTGAAGTAATGTTAAGAAAATTGGTCTAAGTGGGTATTTTCAAATGGTGCTTGAAATAAATAGTGGCATCTCTGCCCAGCAAAGAAGTTTCACCCGGGGAGCTAACTGGAAGCTGCCTCCACCACCGTCATTGATTCACCCTTGGCTGAAGTGGGCTTTGCCACCCAGCCGTAGCCTCACGCAATTGAAAACAAGGTCTTCACCACCCACTCAGAGTATTTTTTTTTTTTAAGATTTATTTATTTATTTGAGAGAGTGAGAGCAGAAGGAGGGGCAGAGGGAGAGGGAGAGAATCCCCTCTCAGCGGAGCCCGATGTAGGGCTCAATCTCAAAACCCTGAGATCATGACCGGAGTTGAAACCAAGAGTCAGACGCTCAACTGACTGAGCCACCCAGCCCCCCCCACCCCCAGAATTTTAAACCATTCTTTTTGGAAGTTTTATAAATGTCTGTATTAGAAAAACGAAATACGTGACAGTTTTTTATTGTTGTTCAGTTTAATTCACTTTTAAGCTTTTTTTGATTTTGAGGTTTTCCTAGTAACATGCCAAAGGATGCTACTATCTGAGATGAAAGTAAATTACATTATACAGGCCATGCTACACATGGAACATAGAAGGCCAAGGAATTGAGGGAAAGGACTATATTTAAACCTAAGGCCACAGTGTCATTGTTTCTATTTCTTTTCAAGTGGCTTTCTCATCTTTTCCAGCAGCGATTCATATCCTTAGTTTGCAGCACCACAGATTTCTTTCCATCAGCATTTCCTTTCTCTCTAATTTAGTAACAAACTACAAAGATTTAAAGCTACCTTAAGTTGCTAATGTTATTTTAAAAACTAAATGCATATCATTGCAGAAGGCGCAATGCTGCAGTATTAAACCCGCGGATATGGCAATCCCCTTTGTATTCAAACCACTGGTGTTTTTGGGTTCCATCCCTAGTTAATGATAAGGGCTGATAGGTATCTGGTAGTTCTTTCTTCCAGTAGGTAACTTCCTTCGTTGTGGGTCTGTTTTATATTGGTTTTACCATAATAGATTTGACTGGGATTAAATAGATCAAGATTCGTTGTATTTGTGTTTTAACTTTATGAAATCATTAATTTTATAACATAGATCTTTTTTTTCTTTCTTTCTTTTTTTGAAAAGTAGCTATTAGGCATAATTATCTCTCTATGTTAGTCTCTCAGTAAACTTACTTCATGCTTTTTCCATAGAGATATGTCCTCTTTCTTTTTTCCATACAGAATACCCAGAAAATAAGTGAAATCCCCTCAGTTATGCCACTTTGGGAGGTAAACTTAACTCCTATGTCTTTATTTATTTATTTTTTAAAGACGTATTTATTTTAGAGAGAGCATGTATGGGGGGGAGGTGCAGAGGCAGAGGGAGAGAGAAAATCCACAAGCTGACTCCACGCTGAGTGCGGAGCTTGAGCTCATGATCCATGAAATAATGACCTGAGGGAAACCAGGCTTGACCAACTGAGCCACCAGGCATACCTCCTGTGTTTTTGTTTAAAACCTTGGTTAACTTTAACTACCTGGTTTTAAAGACTCTAACTTGACTCCCATTGGACCATAATCTCAGGCCAAAGTACAATAAGAGAAGCTTAAAATTCCAAGGGGGCAGTCCATGATTTAAGAGGAAATCTACTAGCTTAATCTCTGCTCTCAATCCCCAATTTTTACCAAAGATTTCTTCGGCAGCATCCCCTCATCTGTGTAAGTTTCCCTAAGTACGCCATACATCTAACCTCTTTTGGCATCTCTGGTGTTAGGGAAAGCCTTTTCTGTCCTACCTTTTGGATGTCTGGAAAAAGGCATCACAATGAAACTCCCACACAGCCCCTCCTACGTTGTGTATCTGGCCTTCTTACCAGGCATATAACCCGTATATGTGATATATTACTCATTGCTGTGACAGTTGGAACAGAGTGTTCAACATCAGTGAAAATAAGCTGAGGTGTTTACGATGAGTATAATTTGGCTTGTCAAATTATTTATAGATGCCTTGTAAAAAATAAAGGCTGAACTTAAGAATCAGTAAGACATATTTTAGAATACACTTATATACTCTTTTTTTTTTTTTTTTGGCCCCAGCCTAGTGGATAGCTCTGTTCAGTTATGCAATGATATGTTGACTCCTCTCTTCCTCCCCCTTCCTTTCCTCTGACATTCCCAGAAGGGACCGCCAGTCGCCACTGGTGCAGACACTGAGGTGGATTCTGTCTCTGAATAGAAGTAATAGCATGCTGCTTCAACCTCTGAATCACATTAGATTGGTTTTGCTATTGTTTCTTCTCTGACTTGGTAGCTCAGTTCCTGCAATTAGACCCTGGCCTGTAACTCAACAACACTCCATACTCTGCTATAGCAAATCAGTTTCTCCTGGACTTTTCTCCCTTCCACAACCCGCCCCAAAAGTCAGCCTCATTTTATCTCCGTTTCCTCAACTTTTGCATTCCTGATCCATTCTGAGCGGTTGAATAGCCCAAATCAGGATGGTTATTTGCCTAAGTGTCCCCAAGAACTGAAATCCCAATGTAATAAAATTATGTAATAAAACAAAAATTACATAATACCAAGGACATACACACCCACACTGGAACATAAAGTGTATGTTCAATAAATGTCATGGATTTTATATTTAATGTTCTAAGAGTCAATATCTTCCAAGTTCATGAATCTGTCTGCTCAGCTTGAGATTTAGTTTCTATTGAAACATAATTTACAACCTTGAACAAAAAATGATTTGCTCTAAGCCAACTTGTGGCATGGTTTCCCTTAAGTTGATTCCTTAGAGCCTTTCCATGGAGGACATGTTTATTTAACCAATGAAGAAAGAATATCACTGAAACATCCAGTATTAATTCAAATGGATAGCCATAGCGTGTGACCTTTCCTGACACGTGGGATGGCCATGGGGATATGCCACTCAGATCTCCCTCCAGAAGAACCTGCTGCAAAGTGTGTCATTGGCTGTCACACCTTCAGATCTACTATGGTGTTCGTGCCAAAGCCATGCTCCTCTGACCAATCCCGGCAAACACCTGCACATGATAGGGTGCTCGAGCCCCGTCTTTCCTCCTGACACTGGATGTCTCTATCCAGCATTCTTTACCCAGGGCTCACCATTAGCCTGGCTGAGACCTACCCATAGGGCTGTGATGCTTCTCTCACCCATTCTTACTTCCTTTTCTACCTTTAGGGGTGTCAGACCCGCATCACTCCCCTTACCGACTCCTACCCCTCACCCCCCCGTCAAGGCATTCCCCGATAAATGTCTGGTATGTCTCATTCTGCCTTAGCATCTGTTTCTCAGAGGACCTGAGCTTACGTATAACATTTAGTCTTCACCCCCAGAAACACTTTTAAGCCCAAGTCTAGCAAGAGTAAGAAGCAAAACATTAATGTCTACCTTCCATTCCATACCATAAAGGAATCCCATGAACTTGGATGAAAATAATTTGAAAACAACAAACAGAAAGCAAAAAGCCAAATTCATCATAGGGCCAGTTGTGCTTTGATAAGCTTACTCAGACTTGATTAGAAAATGAGTTGTTTCAAAATTTTGAAATGTCATTAAAAGGGAGATCATTTTCTCCAGGATGTATATAAAGTTCTTGGTGTAAATCTTAAAAGCAGGGCATTGAGGGGAAAAGAAAAACTAAAATTTTCTTTGTTTTTTATGATTTCCCGCTTCTGGTGGACAGGAGAAAAAGTTTGGGTTATATGTTGTGATATTAATTCTGAATGATCTTAGTCTTGGTAGGTATTTGAGACAATGTCATCTCCCACCAAGCAAGGCTTTCACTAGTGCTGAAAGAGTAATCAGGGGGAAAAAGGAAAATCAGGATGGTATTCTCCTCCATAAATCACAATTGATTCAGAAAGGACAGCCCTGAGAGAGGCCAGAGGGTTAATAAACACTGTCATTTTCACTTAATGTAACTGACAAAAGGGCTGGGGGCAATGCTCCACTTCATTTTGTCCAGAAAATTGTTTTGAGAAATAAGCATCCAGAAGAAGAAAAACACCCCAAGCTATCATTTTAGGAAAGAAATTTTTATCAAGGCGATTGCAGAAAGGGCTAAATTTCTTGGCTAGGGTCTAATAAGGCAATTTATTTTTTGTTGTCTACTAAGCACGTTAATTTTTTAGGAAAAAATACATTGTTTGGCAATAAAAAGTAATTGCTGCATTAGAATTTCTCTCAATTTCTTCTTGAAAAGAAAAAGTGCCCAGTGTCCCAGTTAGGATTACAAAATTGATGATCTGTCTTGAATTTGGTGACTATTATGAGAAATTACTTGGATAAAGATGTGCTTAAGAGATATTAAATCACTATTGTGATTTTCCTCAGAGCAAATGCATCTGTGAAGGGCTCATGGGAAGATAGGTTACGGAAACTGAATCTAAAGCTCAAGACTAAACTGTAGCCTTGTTGAACTGCATATTAACTTTATGCATATTCTGTATTTAAAAAAAATCAGGAAACCCTGAAAGGGATGATCCTGATTCTTGGCAAATCTATCATATGAAAGGAATTAAGGACAACTCTTATTGGACTTAGGGAGATTGATTTTACAAAATGACTTAGGATAATGTTTGGACATTTTCCTGGACAGGCCGAGTGGAGTCCAAGCAAGCTTCTAAGCAGGAAAGGGTCAAGAGGATGATG
>NW_028064765.1:0-389 GCF_054177405.1 Leptonychotes weddellii
GGTGACTTCTGGTCTGGATAAACAGATCTGGGCCATGCCTGTTTAGATTTACCCCTCACCAGATGTCGGGGTGGTGGTTTGCCTGCAAACGCAGTTCTTTGTTGGGTTTAAGAAGTCATTGATTTTCAATTTTTCCCACTTTTTCTTCTTGTAAGGGTAGAAGTTAGGACTCCTTGAAGCTGAGAATTCTCTATATCGTTGATATGAACGTTTCAACTGCTCAAATGTATGGGCATTTTATTTGGATGTAATCACTGGTGACCCCTGTCCCTGACTTAAAAAAACTCAGAAGAATAGTGACTAGGAATGGCCATGCGCTAAGGGATGCTTGCTTGGACAACTGACACCATGTTTTAGACTAAATGAAACAGTACTAGATGTCCTCACAG
>NW_028064766.1:0-389 GCF_054177405.1 Leptonychotes weddellii
CCTGGGTGGCTCAGTTGGTTAAGTGACTGCCTTCGGCTCAGGTCATGATCCTGGAGTCCCTGGATCGAGTCCCGCATCGGGCTCCCTGCTCGGCAGGGAGTCTGCTTCTCCCTCTGACCCTCCCGACCCTCCCCCCTCTCATGCTCTCTCTCTCTCAGTCTCTCTCTCTCAGATAAATAAATAAAATCTTAAAAAAAAATCTTTAAAAAAAAATATACATAATAGAAACATAGGCTGAAATGCTCAATACAATGAACATAAAGTTTGCCACAAAATACACAACTTCATGATGTAGGATCAGACTTATGAAGGTACTACTTCCATAAAGTTCACTTTTTTCCCTAATAAATATTTTAGTACTATCAAACTCTAGACTTTAAACTGATGCT
>NW_028064767.1:0-389 GCF_054177405.1 Leptonychotes weddellii
TCTCTGGACCCCAGTCCTCTCATATGAAAAGTAGAGGGTCAGATTAAGCCATCTGTAAGGCATTGCCCAGTGCTGACAATATGGTGTGTTTCTTCTGTTTTCTTCAAAGCGACAATTTTTCAGAGTTGCTCTCCACACTCATCATCCAATTAGCTAATAAAGTTGTAAATGTTTGCATTCATCCAACAAAGGACCTCTGAAGGGAAGCACTATTTGAATCAACTTATATAGTTTTTTAAAAATCAGTATGATATTTGCCCCCTTCCTCTGTGGCATTCTCTTGACCCCACTGTAGTTTCTGCTTACCCACTGTTCTTGAATGCCTTTAGCCATTCTTCAAATAGCCATTGCTTTGCTAGATCATCATAACTCACAGGGAATAGCCAGAT
>NW_028064768.1:0-389 GCF_054177405.1 Leptonychotes weddellii
TGGACTCTGAAAAACAAAGTGAGGGTTTTAGAGGGGAGGGGGTAGGAGGATGGGTTAGCCTGGTGATGGGTATTAAAGAGGGCACGTTCTGCATGGAGCACTGGGTGTTATACACAAACAATGAATCATGGAACACTACATCAAAAACTAATGATGTAATGTATGGTGATTAACATAACAATAAAAAAAGAACTATGTGTAGGCTAGAATGGGGCATCCCAGAGAAGGAAAAAAGAGATAAAAAAGAAACAAAAGAGAAAAACCTGTCAAAAGGTTTAGAAAACGCTAGTGCTACAGAAAGGTTCTAACTAGGAGTACCTTGGCGGTTTTGCTTTTGGTGTTGAAGTGAACCTCCTTCATTTTATTCTTTCCAGGAGGTTCTTGGAGGG
>NW_028064769.1:0-389 GCF_054177405.1 Leptonychotes weddellii
GAATTTGAAGTTTCTGGCATATACTACAAAGATTAAACTACAGCTATAACAAATATCAAACACAGGCCATGTAGGCATATCATATTCAAACGACAGACAACCAAAGAAAAATCTTGAAGATGTCGGAGGGAAGGAAGAAAACAATATGCCTTACCCACAGATGAATAAGGATTACAATGAGTTTCTTATCAGAAACCAGGTGAGGGACACCTGAGTGGTTCAGTCAGTTCAGTGTCCAACATTTGATTTCAGCTCAGGTCATGATCTCATGGGCTGTGAGATTGAGCCCTGCGTCAGACTCCACATTGGACATAGAGTCTGCTGGAGATTCTCTCTCTCCCTCTGCCCACCCTCCCCCCCACTTGTGTGCTCTCTTGTGCACACACAAG
>NW_028064770.1:0-389 GCF_054177405.1 Leptonychotes weddellii
GAGGATATTAAAAACGGAATATTTTAATTCTCATTACTTCCCTTAGAAACCACAACCATCCTTTATCCCAAACTGTCCATATGCTCTGGCTGAAGGAAAACGAGATAAGTGGCTAATCAGGCCCCAAACACTAGGATGTACTCAATACATATGTTTTAGTGAAATTTATCGTGTCCTTTAAATTAGGAACTAGAATGCAGATGGAAGAATTGGCCTCCTTCGGCTTTAACATACTTCTTACCTACATCAGACAACCAGCCTAAGAAGAGCTAAATGCCTAGATGTCTCTAAATTTGGTCAAAGGAGGGAAATATTTACAGGCTGCTGTGTGTTTCCCCTCGTGTTACCTCAGGGACATGGACGCCATCTGGTCGCCACCTTAAGTAGTT
>NW_028064771.1:0-389 GCF_054177405.1 Leptonychotes weddellii
TTTTTTTTTTTCTATTTGACAGAGAGAGAGATAGTGAGAGCAGGAACACAAGCAGGGGGAGTGGGAGAGGGAGAAGCAGGCTTCCCGCTGAGCAGGGAGCCCGATGTGGGACTCGATCCCAGGACCCTGGGATCATGACCCGAGCCGAAGGCAGACGCTTAACGACTGAGCCACCCAGGCGCCCCAGAATGGCACTTTTCAAAACCACTCTTAGATGTGGTCTCTTAAAGGCGGGAGAACACTTGGTACTAATAAAATTTGAAGAGGTAGGATAAATAAGCAGCGGAGAGATACACATGTCATATATATGTAGAGAGAAGTTCAAATTCAAATATAAGTCATTTCCTGTCATTCTAACTAGTGTTTTCTTATATTTGCATGGGCAGAAA
>NW_028064772.1:0-389 GCF_054177405.1 Leptonychotes weddellii
AAGATAGGGCGCCTGGGTGGCTCAGTTGGTTAAGCGACTACCTTCGGCTCAGGTCATCATCCTGGAGTCCCGGGATCGAGTCCCTCATCAGGCTCCCTGCTCAGCAGGGGGTCTGCTTCTCCCTCTGACCCTCTTCCCTCTCGTGCTCTCTATCTCTTATTCTCTCTCAAATAAATAAGTAAAATCTTTAAAAAAAAAAATGAAAAGATAAAAATGCTTTTTTTAGAGGCAAGAATCCTTCTGTCTCCTTACTTTATAAATCTATCATGCTTAATATATGCTAGGTATACAACAGGCACCTAATCATCATCTACTTTTAGATGGAGTAGATATTTACCAACCACGTCAGACACAAAATCTCTCTGATCCAGCCTATCACAGTGCATCAA
>NW_028064773.1:0-389 GCF_054177405.1 Leptonychotes weddellii
CTTAGCTACTGTGACAAGGTGGTGGTTCTGAGCAATGCTTGCCCACCCTTCTGACGCTGCTAATGCATTCTTCCAGCCTGAAATTCCCTTTGTGAAGCTATTGCCCCTTATCTTTGTGTCCAAATTCTATTTAGCCTTTAAGACTCAGTGAAATTGCCACTGAAACATTGACCTCAAGAAGCTTTTGTGGACCTCTAAGCTTCAAGGAAATGCTCACTCGTATGCAAATTATGAAGTATGCACTTACAGCTAACGTGAACATTCATTTATATATATGCATAAAGATACTATATAATATATACATTATGTCTAGTATATATTATATATAATTATTATACATCATATACATAAGCCAGTTTCTGCATGTGCATGAACTATTTTTAATAAAA
>NW_028064774.1:0-389 GCF_054177405.1 Leptonychotes weddellii
ACAACTACTGGATCACAAGGGCAGAATTCAAGAGATAAGTGATACCATAAGATGAAACAATATTAGAATAATTGGGATCCCAGAAGAAGAAGAAAGAGAGAGAGGGGCAGAAGGTATATTGGAGCAAATTATAGCAGAGAACTTCCCTAATTTGGGGAAGGAAACAGGCATCAAAATCCAGGAGGCACAGAGAACCCCCCTCAAAATCAATAAAAATCGGTCAACACCCTGACTTAAAATAGTAAAATTTACGAGTCTCAGAGACAAAAAGAAAATCCTGAGAGCAGCTCAGGACAAGAGATATATAACCTACAATGGTAGAAACATTAGATTTGCAACAAACCTATCCACAGAGATCTGGCTGGCCAGAAAGGACTGGCATGATATAT
>NW_028064775.1:0-8173 GCF_054177405.1 Leptonychotes weddellii
TACCTATCTTATGATCAGAACATACTTTAAGTTCTTTGCTTTGGTCTCATAAAAACAAATTTTAAAATCAGCCTGGGCAGAGTCCAAAAATTCAAACTTAAAGTGATATATTGACAATTATAACAATATATCACTACTTATCACAGTGCATTAGTAATTTTTTAAAAAGATTTTATGTATCTATTTGAGAGAGAAGGAGAGTGCATGTGAGCAGGCAATGAGGGGAAGAATGGGGAGAGGCAGAGGGGGAAGAGGAGAGGCAGAGGGGGAAGGAGAGAGAATCTTAAGCAGACTCTGGGCTGAGCGTAGAGCTGATGCAGGGCTCAATCTGACAACACTGAGATCGTGATCTGAGCCGAAACCAAAAGTTGGGTGCTTAACCAACTGAGCCACCCAAGCACCCCAGTAATTTTTAATAAGGAGATTTTAGTGACATACAAACCTCATTAATCTTATTACCATGAGAGGTACGTTATAAGTGATCAACAGATACGTTTGAATAGGCTCTCACTGTGTGCCAGTTAAGTACTGTACAAAGACCTGTTCTCCAGCAGGTTTCTGTTTTATTCTACTTTTTATCTCAAATCATCTTCCCTCACCTACTCGGAGTGACAGAATTTTTACATGAGTTGTGTGCACCTTCTAGTGCACTGCAGGTTTTTCATAACAGTTAAACAACAACTCTAATTACTATGCATAACTGAAGAGTAATTTTCCACAGTACAGGTGTAGTTACCTGAAATCTATTCTCCTACAAAGTACTCAACACTTTTACCCTTGGTAGTTTTGCAAGGAAATTAGGTATCTTTTAGTAATCTCTCTCTTTTTTTTTTTATTTAGAAGGAGAATTGGGCTTTACTTTCTTCAGAACAGAAATGTTCTCAAATCAGTTTATTCCTATCAGCACAGTTTGCTCAGAGAAAGTTGATTCTATTGAGAAGGGTATGGGCTTTGTCCAGTTATTAGAATTGGCTAACAGTTAGTTCAGCAGTAATTATTAAACTTTATTTCTCCTGGACAGAAAATATTAATGCTCTTTACTAAGGATTTAAGTACTTCAATTTGATATATCATAAAGAAATTATCTCTGTTAGGGCGCCTGGGTGGCTCAGTTGGTTAAGTGACTGCCTTCGGCTCAGGTCATGATCCTGGAGTCCTGGGATCGAGTCCCACATCTGGCTCCCTGCTCGGCAGGGAGTCTGCCTCTCTCTCTGACCCTCCCCCCTCTCATGCTCTCTATTTCATTCTCTCTCTCAAATAAATAAATAAAATCTTTAAAAAAAAAAAAAGAAATTAGCTCTGTTAAAAACAAGATCCTATCAGTTTTGTACCCTTTGTAGCATTAAGTCAGATGTGTGTGTGGTGATGGGGTGGGTGGGTGGGGAGGGCAGGACAGGAAATGGAAAGTCTTCTCCACAAAGAAAGATTTTCTTTTCTTGACTTTTTGGAAGTCTGATATAAACAAAATAGTATTTTCTTTGGCATACTAATACATAGACTCCAACTTCATCAATTTCCTCAACCTTTAAAAAGTTTATGTGTGTAGTTCTGTATATACATTTAAAAATATGCTTTATTAGAGAATTTGCTCTGTTTCAGTTTAATAATTAGTAATACAGCCTTTAGTTTCAGGTAATATGTAATCTGTTATGGGAACATTAATGAAGAGAAGGAAGAATAAAATAGGAATGTTGCTTTACAGCTTAAAGATGGCCAGAAATAGCTGCTTTGTGAAATGATGACCTCCCAAACTCTAAGCAAGTGATGGCTTCATCCTAAGGTACCTCTTATCTTCATGGGTGGGACTGAGAAAGTTAAATTCTATTCTGAAATTTCATGACATTCCAGTTTCTGTGTCTCATGTTAACTTTGACTTAATAATTATCCTAAAATTGTTGTTGTTGTTGTTTCTTAAGGAGGTTTAATATACGTTCTAGGACAGTCTGAAAGTCTGTGTTTCTTGAAAGCAAAATGGCCATGGCCAGAAAATGTTTGGCATTTTATGCTGTAACATGATGCATAGCACTTCCCCAACAGCACAAATTTAATGTGCCATAAGCGAGGGTTCTTGAATTCACACGCACACACACACACACACGCACGCACGCACACATAACACAGAGTTATTAATAGTCTTGCAGGACTTTGCAGGGCAGATTCCATGCCTGAGTTTGCTGATTAATTTGTGTAATTCTTTTGCAAGTGTTACACACTAGGCTTCTTGGGTATACATTAATACAGTAGACTTAAAGTCACATATGCACAACAAAACAAATCATAAATAATGAGATACTAAAAACCAACTGTCACTGAGGTAGCAATTATTGGTGTCTTTTTTTCACTTCAGTGACTTTTTCCTTTTACCCTGAGACATGCAAACAGAACAAACAATTAGCGAAATAATTGATGATCAGTACCTTCAAAGTTTGTGGTGACCTGGTTTATGCTTTATAAGCTTAATAATGAGAACACCTCCTATTACTGATTAGTGTACTGCCTGGTGCTATTTGGTGGTGCTCGGGAGGTACATCTGTATCAGACAAAAGGTTTTTATCTGCCCTTTACAGTTAGTTGGTCCCTAATGAACTGAGCTTTTGTCCCTTGCTGTTTTTAGATTCCAATTAAACTTGTTTATAGAATAGACAAATAATTAAAGATGTACTGTTTTCCACGACTTAATATTATCTTCCAATAGGGTTGTGTTGAAGTTGGTGGCAATTAACATATATAGTAATGTTTTTAATCATTTATGTATTAAAACACATGCAAAATGTGCCCATGTTTTCTTAGGCTTCTTTGTGCTTGTAACCCATCCTCTTAACTTGCTTTGGGTATGCTAATTACCCTCTGTCAAGCTGGGGTAATTCATCTTTTCCAAGAAAAAAAATTCAGTTTTCATTTTTATGCTTGAGAAAGTCAAAGAATGGCAATTTATTTTGGAGCTTTCAGAACCAGAGAAGAATGCTTTAAGGTTATGACAAACTGATTTTATGTTGTGCACAGCAAGAAGTATTAAACAGATAAATAGCATGTCATGTTAGAAATTTTACTTTAAAGTAGAATTTCTTACCTCTTTTGTTGAAGTTTCTATCAACCTCCATTCTATATTAGGTCTTTATGCAAAATACCAGTATAAAGTAGTTCTTGACCACAAAAACATGGAGAATGACATAGCAAACCTTTTGGTAGCCATGCCTTCCCCAGTAAATTAAAATTCCCACAATCCCTAGAGACAGTGGAATTGTTAGTTTTTTTATAATCTATAGAGGAGTACTCAAAATGATAATCTCAAGGTCCCATTTTCACAGTTTTTAAACAAAGATTTTAAATATGGTCAGGCCTTACCAGTGAGATGGGCAACTCTTTCAAGTGACTGCCTCTAGGATTTCCAAGAAATGTGTGACATTAGCTAGCACTCTCATATCCCAAACACTATTCCTTCCACATGGCAAGCCCTCAGTAAATGTCTGTTAATGAGTTCATTTCTCCGTCTCCATCCATTTAGTTTATTTCTTTTTGAGTGAAGTGTTAGTGAAAAAGCTATGCCCTGGAATTCTAAGGGGCTTGTATGAACAGGGAGACTACTGGGAGATATTATTTGGATAGCTGAACTTGTTTCCCTGAAACATCCTGAGTGTATCTTGCACAGATACTGCAATGGAAAGGTAAATTTATATAACCTGACACCTTTTGAAAGTTATGCTGTATTTGTGGTCTTTAACTTATTAGGACAACAAGTAAAATTTTTAAAAAATGGTCTTTATTCTCTAAGCCTGAGGGAAAGATGGAAACATAATTCTAGTTGTATTCTAATTCCTTTCCCTCTTTGTTCTGGAACATTATAATACTCTGACATTTTATATGGCTGCATTTTAGGTGGCTAGGAATTCTTCAGACACTAAAACCTACTACCCACTATGTAATATAAATAGCTTGGATGATACTTAAGAATGTATATTTCCAGCCATGTTTTGAATCTTTGAGGTTAGTGCTAAGTAGGCATTAATCAGCTTTTTTTATTCCTTCAGCAAAACATGCTGACAGATGACCATGGCACATGGTGTGAGTGTAGGCTACTTGCTAGGGATCCCACACATTTTGCTCCTACAAGATGAGTTGCATGCTTACCAAGAGTTAGTTGTTTGTGTTTTCAAGCCCATGTATTTATATTTGTTATATTAACCACATAAAATTAATTATGATCTTAACAACATTTTATATCCATGAAATACAAGTGCATAAAAGAAAGTTACATTTCTGTGGCAACTAAATTGAATGTTTTGGAAAAACATGTTAAAATTAAGTTACTAAAAAAAAGTGTTGTAGAATTAGATTTGGGTGAGACAAAGAAATACATAAAAATTGATGTGGACACCACGCTTAGATTGTTGTATAAGTTCTACTGGTTGAAGAAACCCCAACTAGAACTCCTAGAAAATGCATTATGGATGTGGTTTATGCAAGAAAGATGAAAGGAAATGCCAATCAGCAGACAGACCCACACTCAATGAAAAGGTCCACACAGAAATGAAAATTTCTTGGTTCTTCATAAAAATATTGGTGAAATAATACGCAGTCATATACTTTAATTTAAAATGCTTAGGACAGGGGCGCCTGGCTCAGTCAGTTAAGCATCTACCTTCGGCTCAGGTCATGATCCCAGGGTCCTGGGATAGAGTCCCGCATCACGCTCCTTGCTCAGCAGGGAGCCTGCTTCTCCCTCTCCCTCTGTCTGCCACCCTGCCTGCTTGTGCTCTCTCTCTCTGTCAAATAAATAAATAAAATATTTAAAAATATAAAATAAAATGCTTAGGACATATATTCTTTTAACTATCTCTCACATTAACTTCCTTTGTTGGTTAATTTGGCAACTATTATTTCCATTTGCTTCGATAAGAGAGCATCTTTTGCAGCAGATAGGTGGGATTTCCCTATAACCAAGAACTTTGGGTAATTCATTAACTAAACACCTTTGGTTGGGAGCCCAGGCCCACACTCATTTTCTTGAATTTTGCTCTAACGTCTATGATGATATTAGAGTGAAATAACTCTAGAGTATGAAAAAATATCATTGTCCCGATTTAAAGCATGATGGGGAACTAAATTATGGCTAAGCCAAATGACTCATTCAGGATCAGATCCTTTATAAAGTGGAGTGTCTAGATAATCTCCCACTAGTTTACACTTCAAAACATGAATCCTGTACATTTATTTCTGGAAATATAATTTCTTCAAACACTAGCTGTTCTCATTTGCTGAATAGTAGGCTATCTGGATTTTGGCAGCACGTTTCAGGATTTCTCCCATTTATATGCATATCTAGTGCAGAGTATGTAAGTGAGAACTAGGCCCTGGGTAACTGACACATTAGCATGTGTGAAAATAGCTCAATTAACACAGGTAGAATGTGAGAATGTCCATTAATTCCTCAGGAAACAATGGCTCATAGTGCTAGGACCAATGCAGGGTCTTGCAGATGGTGTCAAACCAACTGTATTTGCAAAGACACAATGCAGCATCTGGAGGGCTGGCAAAATCCAACAACTTCAGAGACAGCAAGTCAAATTTGATCATAGAGACCAACACTTGACCACATGAGTGTCTCAGTTTCCTGGGATGAGTTCCAAAATCCATCCATCTCATCCAGCGTGACAGTCGAAAAAGTCACACTTCACATCTCTGCATCAAGCCATGTCTCTGACTGTCACACAACTTGGCCTGCCTGACAGAATAAATTTATGGCATCTTCCAATGGCTTCCTCACCTTTTTTTAAATACATAACCTTTTCTTCCGCTTAAGTAAAATAATATGCATAATAGACACACTGAGCTACAAATGCAATTTTCTGTGGACAAAGAGATCAAGGATTTTAATAATTTAATTGATTTTAGAAAATGCTTCTTCCCCCACCAATTGTCCTCTAGTGGAAATCAGGGCACCAGACAATATAACTACCTGAGCATCTGGGTATCAGAGAAGGGGCTGTTGAGTCTGACTTTCTGAGTGTGAATAGCACTGTCTATTTCTGGGCATCAGAGAAGGGGCTCTTGAGTCTGACTTTCTGAGTGTGAATAGCATTGTCTCTTACTAGCTGTGTGCCCTTGGGCAAGACACTCAACATTCCTGGGCTGCGTTTTATATATTTTTTTAATTGAGGGGATATAGTTTAAAGAAGTCGGCTCAGTCATCCTACTTCTTGGACAAGATTTTGTCAACCATACCAGGACAGTTATTTTCAAAACTCATAAGGGAGTTCATTTTTTTCCTGTGATAGCAAAATGGTATAATATAGTGTTCATTTATTAATTCAATAGATACTTACTGGCTACCTTCTTTATTCGGAAAACTATATGAGTGACTCCCTCATTACAAAGGTGCAGGCCTCACATAGGGTGTTCAATTAAGACTTTATGAATAAATAACTTAATTGTATTCATAAAAGTGCTAAGATATTTTATTGCCTTCTAGCAAATATTGTAATCATTATGTGTCGTGAGTAGGGCAGATAAATGCTAGAGGAATTTTGAAGAGGAATCAGCCATTTTTTACTTTTGTGGCCAAGGAAGACCGTATTAAACACATGGAATTTGAGCAAGGCCTTAAAGAGAAAATGACCAGGCACTGCCCTAAGTGATTTAATTACATCAGAAACTAAACCTAGATCACTGAGAGGATAGGTAATGTTCCTATTTCCATTGTACATTGGTGGTAGCCATGCTCAGAGAGGTTGTGTCCCTAACTTCAGTTGCCTAATATCACAGTGGCAGAAATTGTCAGAGGTGGCCCTCAAATCCAAGTTAGTGAGATTTCAAAGCCTTTTTCAATCTTACCACACTTAGTGCCAACTATGTTTTAAGTTCTAAATGCAAACTGAGATAAACAGAACTCCTAATGTAAGTTTATATCTGTATCAATAAAACAATGCAGGAGACCCAAGTTTCACATAGACAGACATAAACACATATTGAAATAAGCATATTTAATATAAGCCTGTTTGATATAATCAGAGATCCATTGATATATTTGTGAATTAGGATACTATAAACTCTTTTGCAGTCAACTCTTAATTGTTTGTTTGAGCTAATCACTTTGCTATGTTATAGTCAATGGTCCAGTTTAAGGAAAGAACTTTTATTCATCGTTTATGAGACAAGTTAACTTTGTGATTAAGAATGGGAACTCTGGAGCTATACTGCCCTGGTTTGAATCCTGTCCCCATCACTAACTAAGTACATGAGCCTCAGCATTCTCATCTGAAAAGAAGGAATAATAATAATAATACTGTATTCATCATCCTTTGCTGTATAACAAATTACCACAAAAGTGAGTCAGGAATCCAGGTATGGCTTAGCTGGGTACCTCTGCTTCAAGGTCTCTCTTAAGGCTGTATTTAGAATGTCAGCAAGGGCTGTGGTCTCACTTGAAGGCTTGACTGGGTGATGATCTACGTCCATGCTCACTTGATTCTTAGCAGGATTCGGTTCTTCATGGACTATCAGACTGAGGTCCTCAGGTTTACTTTGGCTGTTGGCCAGCAGCTTCTCGAATTTGCCTGCTATGTGAGCCTTTTTGTGACACAGCTCCTGGTATGGCAACTGGCTTCCCTCAAGCAAATGAACAAAGAGGGAGCCCAAGATGGAAGCCAGAGTTTTTTCTGTAACCTAACCTCAGAAGTGACATCCCATCACTTTGGCCATATGTATTCATTAGAAACAAGTTGCTATGTCCAGCTCATATTCAAAAAGAGTTGATTACAGACAGATATGAACATTAGGAGTCCAGGATCATCACAGGCCATCTTAAAGGCTACCTACCACACCTACCTAGCAGGTTCGTTGCATGGGTTGAGTTAATATATGTAGAAGATCTTAGAACAATGCCTGGAACAGAATTAAGAGATATATGTGTTGACTATGACTTACTATATTTAAATAACTGGGATGTTTAATAAATAAGACTCAGTTTCTACTTTTAAGAATATGTTAACCTAAAATAGTAATATGGCAGAAAAAGAAAGGTACCATAATGGAGGCAAAAATAAAGAGCTGTGTATATTGAAATGAGGGATTGATCACAAGGAGAGGTAAAAGATTAGCAAAGTCTTGATTAATGAAGCAATATTTGCTCTAAACCCCAGAATATGAGTAAAATTCTGATGGCATTGGGGAGGGG
>NW_028064776.1:0-389 GCF_054177405.1 Leptonychotes weddellii
GGGCGCCTGGGTGGCTCAGTTGGTTAAGCGACTGCCTTCGGCTCAGGTCATGATCCTGGAGTCCCTGGATCGAGTCCCGCATTGGGTTCCCTGCTCGGCAGGGAGTCTGCTTCTCCCTCTGACCCTCCCCCCTCTCATGTGCTTGCTCTCTCTCATTCTCTCTCTCTCAAATAAATAAATAAAATCTTTTAAAAAAAAAAAGACTCTATTATACCAATACTACTTTATTCAAAAATATGCTTTTAAATAACTCATTCCCCAGCCTGCAATGCACTTTACTAGTTTGGGGAAAAATATTACGTGCTAATTCGGATTCCATTTAGTGCAGACCCCTACATTCCCAGGTAATTATAACTTGCCGAAATTATACAAAAATTAGTATCTATTTA
>NW_028064777.1:0-389 GCF_054177405.1 Leptonychotes weddellii
AGGTTTGGTGGGCAGGTGCATTCTTTTCTCTTGCTGTCACCCAAGACAGACCTCCTATGCTTCTTTTTTTTTTTCTATTGCCAATTGTATTTCTTTTTTTTTTTATTATGTTATGTTAATCACCATACATTACATCATTAGTTTTTGATGTAGTGTTCCATGATTCATTGCGTATAACACCCAGTGCTCCGTTTAGTACGTGCCCTCTTTAATACCCATCACCAGGCTAACCCATCCTTCCACCCCCCTCCCCTCTAGAACACTCAGTTTGTTTTTCAGAGTCCATAGTCTCTCATGGTTCTCGATTGCTCCCCCTTCATTTTTCCCTTCCTACTATCTTCTCTCTCTTTTTTTTTTAACATATAATGTATTCTTTGTTTCAGAGGTAC
>NW_028064778.1:0-389 GCF_054177405.1 Leptonychotes weddellii
GACTTAACCTGACTTTATAGTTCTTTTCTAAATCAAGCCTGAACTCATTTTCAAAGGAAAAACAGTAAATGTGTGAGGTTCTAAAAACAAATGTGAACATTGTCTCTTTTTATCCTCTGGCCTTCCCTAAATTTGAGATGGTAGTTTCAGGGGTTTTATTATACTACTCATCATGAGGAAGTTCTGGAGTCTAAATTATTTTATGAAAGTCCCTGGGTTGTACCCCTATATAATATGTCATTTTTATAGCCTTTCCTAGCTTTTGCCAAAGTTGTTTTTGCATTTGCCTTTTCATTTATTTCATTTTGTAGGAGAGAAGGGAGTGGATGTAAATTGCATAATAGATGGTATATGAAAATTATTGAGCACAATTTACAGGCAGCAGAGGT
>NW_028064779.1:0-389 GCF_054177405.1 Leptonychotes weddellii
CTGTATGAGCTGGGCATGCTGATCCCCATTTTAGGGGTGGAGGGGACTGAGATTCAGAGGGAATTCTCTGTCCAAGGTGGCACAGTGAAGGAAAGAGCCGAGATTCAAATTCAGGGATACTTGCCTCCTAGACATCCTGAGGGGTGGTCTTGCAAAGACCGTGGGCCAATGGCAACCCTCTTTCCAACCCAACCCCCCCGCCCTGAGCCCAAAGCTAGAAGTGGCTTCAGGATTTATGAGGCGGGGCTTCTGTCCTGGGTGCACAGGGAAAACCTCCCTCTAGCCCCACCCAGCAGCCCCAGCCCCGCAGGTCCGAGCTCTGCTAGTCTGGGGTCCCTCCCGCCCGCCGTCATAGCGCCCCCTGCCGGCCCCCGGGAGGCTGGCGATCA
>NW_028064780.1:0-389 GCF_054177405.1 Leptonychotes weddellii
CTTCCTGGGCCTTACTTTCCTTAGATAGAGAAATGATATTCTGAGATAACTGAGTCGAAGCAACTGTGCAGACTCTAAGTTTCTGCCTAAGACTGTGTCATGATGGTTATATTTCCATGGCCCCCTCTGTTTCCTGGTAGCTCATCCTTATTTCCGTCTCCCCGCTTCTTACCACTCCTCCAGAGTGGACAGGCCAGTGGGTCAGACTCAGAGCAGTTCCTTTTGCTTCTTGTCAGCAGCTCTGACAGGTTTCCTGAACTGAAACTTACCACCCAAGGAGAGACACTGAATCTTCTAGAAGGACTCTTTCTTTTCCTCTTTCCAATAGCCAGGAGCTTGCTCTGCAACCTGCCATCAGGGTTGAAATAAGAGTGAACGGGGAACTCAAT
>NW_028064781.1:0-389 GCF_054177405.1 Leptonychotes weddellii
AAAAACAAACTGAGGGTTCTAGAGGGGAGGGGGGTGGGAGGATGGGTTGGCCTGGTGGTGGGTATTGAGGAGGGCACGTTCTGCATGGAGCACTGGGTGTTGTGCACGAACAATGAATCATGGAACACTTCATCTAGAACTAATGATGTAATGTATGGGGATTAACATAAGAATAAAAAAAAAAATTGGAAAAAAAAAACATATTTTTCCACAAAGAAAAGAAGATTACATTTGATGTGTGCAACAAGCCAATATAACTCCTTTGCTGTGTCATCACATTGTCATTGATATGAAAATATAGAATATAACTTTTCAGTCACATTGAAAAGATAGAGGAAAATATAGTCTCGTGATCAACTAGTTTCTTAGGCATTAATCTATACACAATC
>NW_028064782.1:0-389 GCF_054177405.1 Leptonychotes weddellii
CCTCAAGATCAAGCATTGCATGGGGCGCCTGGGTGGCTCAGTCGTTAAGCGTCTGCCTTTGGCTCAGTTCATGATCCCAGGGTCCTGGGATCGAGCCCCGCGTCAAGCTCCCTGCTCCGTGGGAAGCCTGCTTCTCCCTTTCCCACTCCCCCAGCTTGTGTTTCCTCTCTCGCTGTCTCTCTCTCTGTCAAAAAAAAAAATAAAAAATCTTAAAAAAAAAAAAGATCAAGCATTGCACACTCCACCAACCCAACTAGCCAGGCAACCCTAAAGCCTTTATATTAAGTTTGGAAATATACAAAATCATACCTATGTCTTAGGTAGGAATATATGCATACGTAGTAAAAGCTTGAGGGTGTGCATGGGATAAGTACCAAATTCAGAACTGG
>NW_028064783.1:0-389 GCF_054177405.1 Leptonychotes weddellii
AAAAAAAAAAAAAAAGAAATAGAAATGTAGGGGTGCCTGGATAGCTCAGTCTGTTAAGCGTCTGCCTTTGGCTCAGGTCATGATCTTAGGGTCCTGGGATCGAGCCCCACATCGGGCTCCCTACTTAGTTTGGAGTCTGCTTCTCCCTCTCCCTCTGCTTTTGCTTTCTCTTTAATAAATAAAATCTTAAAAAAAAAAAAAACAAATTATAAAAAATTATTAGTCATAATTCATGATTAAGTGAGAAATTTAGTACCCAGCTCAAGTAAATATGGAAGACAGTCTTCTCCTTAGGATCAGAATTGTTGGTCACTGGGTTATCAAAAGTTCAGGTCTTCAAACAATTTACTTCTTAAGCTTCAATGTGGATAAAGAATTGGGTGTTATTT
>NW_028064784.1:0-389 GCF_054177405.1 Leptonychotes weddellii
TGGAATTGGACATAAGTCCAGAAAGGATGCATTCACAGAAAAGGTCTGAGAGGCCTCCAGAATCTCTAGTTGGACTGACTGGTGAAGGTCTTTTTCTGTATGAAGTAAATCCATAAAGACTAAGAGAGGTGGCTGTTTTTTCAAATACAAACACAAAGTTACAAGGCACCTAAAGAAACAGGAAAACATGATCCAATCAAAGGAACAAAATAAATCTCTGAAAACCAACCCTAAAAAAATGGAGGTATTTAAATTCCCTGAAAAGTAATTCAAAATAACTGTTGTAAAGAAGCTCAATGAGCTCAGGAAAATGAAGCATCAACAAAAATGAGAATATCAACAAAAATACAGAAAGCATATTTTTAAAAAAGAATCAAATTCTGGAGCTG
>NW_028064785.1:0-389 GCF_054177405.1 Leptonychotes weddellii
TGTTTTCTTGTGGAGTTCTTAGGGTTTTCTCTATCTAGTATATAGGAAACTAGTACAATGGTTTGTGTCTAGAAAAGATATTTTAAGACAGGATGACTTAAGTCAACTCCGATTTTCCATAGAAGCAGAACAAGTTAGCGGTTACATTTTGTTACTGACTGTTCTTCAGGGGAACCACTACCCATAGCATTTTTAACCCCCTCACAACTGTAAATGGTGTCTCTGAGCACCAAATAGTGAAGCATTTTCGAACCTGTGTGCCACAGAGGACTTTGTTTTATGTTTCTTGAGACCTTCCGGCAGAGAATGCTGTTGAACAGGAAAGAAGCCGAGTGAGCATGTCAACACAGCCGGAAGGGCCAGCAGGGAGCAGAGGAGGAAATCCGGGG
>NW_028064786.1:0-8172 GCF_054177405.1 Leptonychotes weddellii
ACTGTTGGTGGGAATGCAAGCTGGTACAGCCACTTTGGAAAACAGTGTGGAGGTGCCTCAAAAATTTAAAAATAGAGCTACCCTATGACCTAGCAATTGCACTCCTGGGTATTTACCCCAAAGACACAGATGTAGGGAAAAGAAGGGCCATATGCACCCCAATGTTCATAGCAGCAATGTCTGTAATAGCCAAACTGTGGAAAGAGCAAAGATGTCCATCAACAGATGAATGGATAAAGAAGATGTGGTCCATATATACAATGGAATATTACTCAGCCATCAGAAAAGATGAATACCCAACTTTTACACCAACATGGATGGGATTGGAGGAGATTATGCTAAGTGAAATAAGTCATGCAGAGAAATTCAATTATCATATGGTTTCACTTATTTGTGGAACATAAGAAATAGCATGGAGGACATTAAGAGAAGGAAGGGAAAAATGGGGGGGGTGGAATTGGAGGGAGAGATGAACCATGAGAGACTATGTACTCTGAGAAACAAACAGGATTTTAGAGGGGAGGGGTGAGGGGGGATTGGTTAGCCAGATGATGGGTATTAAGGAGGGCATGTAGTGCATGGAGCACTGGGTGTTATACGAAAACAATGGATCGTGGATTACCACATCAAAAACCAATGATGTATTGTATGGTGACTGACATAACATAATAAAATTTTTATAAAAAAAGAGCCTATTTGCCAAATCCAGTGAACACAGGCACATCCTTCCCTTGCTTAATCTCTTTTAGACAGTTCATACCCAACCCATCCCTTCTGGGTTCAACATTGCCTTTCTCTCTTTTTATCCCATCTGATATTCTAAGCCCCGTTTGGAAGTTCCCCTTCCTTTGCCCTTTCCATACATGTTGGTAACTTCCAAAATTCCATTCTCTCTTTTCTCTTATTAGCCATGCATATCTGATTAACCTGGGAGATTTTTTTCATATCCAGTGGTTCCACTATAACCTATATCATAGTAACTGTCAGAACAACCCCACATGTTCTCATCTATTCAAGGATACCATCTTCTCTGACATCAGTCTACCATCAGCAAGGTTGAGTTTCATGTTTTATAGAATCTACTGAACCTTGGAAAAATACCAATTTTCTTTATATTGGCCTTAAGAAATTCTTATGCTAGACTATTTAAGCACCACGCCCTCAAATACCGTCTGCCTATGCATCCTAGTTTGGAATAGCTGTTCCTTTTCTCTGCTCTCATAACGTCCTCTGTTTATTATATTGACACATTTTTTTAGGGATTTAATTGTATCCAAAAGATATGTCTACTATCTCAGAATGTGACCCTCTTTGCAAATATGGTCATTGCAGATTTCATTAGTTAAGATAAAGTCATACCAGAGTCAAGGGTCCTTAATTCAACATGACTGATATCCTTAGAGGAAATGAGATACACAGGGGGAACGCCACGTGATGATGGAGGCAGAAATAGGAGCGGTGCCGCTGCCAGCCAGGGAATGCCAAGCACTAATCGCTACCACTAGAAACTGGAAAGGAGAAATTCCTCTCCAGAGTCTCAAAAGGAGCTCGGCTTTATTGACATCTTGATCTTGGACATATAGCCTTCAGAACTGTGTGAGAATAAATTTCTGTTTTTTGAAGCCACCCAATTTGTGGTACTTTGTAATGTCAATCCTAGGAAACTAATACAGTTTTTGGCATTGCAAAGTTTAGTACTTATGTAACAAATACTTAATACTAATACCTAAAAATATATCTGGTTTCCATTATGATTATAAAATGCATGATCGGGCGCCTGGGTGGCTCAGTTGGTTAAGCAGCTGCCTTCGGCTCAGGTCATGATCCTGGAGTCCCTGGATGGAGTCCCGCATCGGGCTCTCTGCTCGGCAGGGAGCCTGCTTCTCCCTCTGACCCTCCCCCCTCTCATGTGCTCTCTCTCTCTCATTCTCTCTGTCTCAAATAAATAAATAAAATCTTTAAAAAAAAATGCATGATCTTTTTTCTCTGGCTACTAATACATTTTTCTCTTTTCTTTTGGCATTCTGGAACGTACCATAAAACAGTCTAGATGTATATTTCTTTTTATTTATCTTTCTTAATACTTGTGGTTTCTGAATCAGAAGAATTTTGTCTATTCTCAATTCCTAAAAAATATGTCAAATAGTGTTTCTCTTACTCACACTATTCTTTATCACTGACACAAAAATTTCTGTGTGAAAGATCTCATTTTTGCTTCTATAACTCCTAAACTCTCTTAATTTCAGTTTCTATTTTTTCAGTTTTATATTGAGAATAATTTGTTATATTTTATAAGTTATTAGGTTCTCTTTTGACTGTGATAAGTTATTAGTTTTAACTTGGGACATTCTTTTCCCAGGCATTTCATTCATTTCTTTTTCAAATTTGTGTGAACAATTTTTGTTTAGTGTTATTGTTGAAAATATATCAACTATTCATATATAATAGTTTATATTTGTTCACTCAACATCTGAAATTCTTTTTAAATTAAATTTAATCAATAAATTTGTAAAATGTGTCCTTTTTCTGGGGTGCCTGGGTGGCTCAGTCAGTTAAGCATCTGCCTTCGGCTCTGGTCATGATCTCATGGTCCTGGGATCGAGCCCCAGGATCTCTGCTCAGCGGGAAGTCTGCTTCTCCCTCTCACTCTTTCTCTGTGTCCTCTCTCTCTCTCTCTCAAATAAGTAAATAAATAAAATCTTTAAAATAAATAAATGTGTCCTTTTTCCTAGTTTTACCAAGGTATAGCTGATAAATAAAAATTGTGTATATATTTAAGGTGTGCAACATGGTAATGATTTGATACATGTATTTTGTGAAATGTTTACCATAATGAAGTTAATTAATACATCCATCACCTCATACATCATTTTTATATGCTGTGAGAACACTGAAGACTTATTCTCTTGTACTTCTCATTATAAAGGACAAGAGAGAATAATAATGAGATTTCAAGTATGTAATATGACATTATTAACTGAGGTCACCATGCTGAACCTCACATCCCTAGAACTTGCAAATGTCAGAACTGAAAGTCTGTACCTTTTAACCAACATCCCCCCATTTCCCTTACCCCTGAATATATTGTCAAATAATCTTTTATAAAGGTTCGAAGAATACACAATGGACAAATGATAGTCTCTTCAATAAAAAGTGTTAGGAAAACTGGATATCCACATCCAAAGAAACAAATTGTACCCTTATCTTATACCAGAAACAAAATTTAACTCAAAATGGATTAAAGACTTATATGAAAGATCTAAAAGTGTAAAACTCCTTGAAGAAAACATAGGGGAAAACGTCCTTGGGATGGGCTTGGCAATATTTTTTTTTGGGATTTGACACCAAAAGCATAAACAACAAAAGAAAAAAAAATGAAAAAAAAAATCAAGTGGGACTACATAAAACTAGAAAGCCTCTGCACAACAAAAGGATCCATCCACAAAATAAAAGGCAACCTAGGGAATGGGAGAAAATATCTGCAAACAGGTATCTGATAAGGGATTACTATCCAAAACATATAAGGGACCCCTACAACTCCATAGCAAAAAACAAAAACAAAACAAAACAAAAAAGAAACAAGCAAGCAGGGGCGCCTGGGTGGTTCAGTCATTAAGCATCTGCCTTTGGCTCGGGTCGTGATCCCAGGGTCCTGGGATCGAGCCCTGCATCGTGCTCCCTGCTCAGCGGGAAGCCTGCTTCTCCCTCTCCCACTCCCCATGCTTATGTTCCCTCTCTTGCTGTGCCTCCCTCTATCAAATAAATAAATAAAATCTTAAAAAAGAAAGAAAGAAAGAAAGCAGCAAGCAAAATCCAAAACAAAAACAGTTGAAAAATTAGTGAAGGACCTGAACAGACATTTTTTTCCAAGGAAGACATACAAATGGCCAAGATGTATATGAAAAATTGCTCAAATCGCTAATCACCCCATCATTAGGGAAACATAAATCAAAACCACAATGAAATTAATCACTGCACACCTCTTAGAGTGGCTAGGAGGAAAAAGACAAGAGATAACAGCTGTTGCTGAGGGGAGGAAGAAAAGGGAACTCATACAGTGTTGGTGGAAATGTAAACTGGCACAGTCATTACAGAACCAATAGGGAGTTCCTCAAAAAAGTTAAAATACAAACTCCCATATGATCCAGCAATCTCACTTTTGGTTATATAGCCAAAGGAAATGAAGTCAGGATCCCACAGATATATCTGCATGTCTATGTTCATTGCAGCACTATTCACAGTAGCCAATATTTGGAAATAACCTAAGTCTCTGTTGCTGCATGAATGGATAAAGAAAATGTGGTATAAACACACAATAGAATATTATTCAGCCAGAAAAAGGAAGGAAATTCTGCCATTTGTGAGAACTTTGGTAAACTGGAGGACATTACACCAAGTGAAATAAGCCAGAATGAGAAAGACAAGAAAGAGTGCATCATCTGATTTATATGTATAATCTAAAAAAATCAAACACATAGAAGCAGAGAGTAGAATGGTGGTTGCCAGGGGCTGTGGGGTGAAATTCTTGACATACAGTATTGCTTTATGTTTATGCTTTCTTCTGATCTTTAAAAAAAGAAGTTTGTTTTCTGCTATAATTTGTAACTGTTGATTATGTGAAAATGTGACAAAATTTTTGGTTGTTCTTCATCTTGAGAAACCTGTACATGTGAGTTGAGGGTGGTTTCACCATATCACAACTGGGGGAACTATCAAGCCTGAACCACTTTGCCACTGGGTATAGTATAAATTTAAACCCAAGGTCCTGTGAGGGCAAGTCTGTGGGTAAAAGCATTTCTAACAATACCTTGTGCTCCACTGAGAGCCCAGGCCAAGATAGTCATAGCCTTGTGTTGTTAAGTTTTGCAGACAGACTGATACTTTTTCTGGACACATTTCTGGATTTTTAAAGAGTCTTGGATTTAAACTGAAGCTTCAGTTCAAATTTGTTTAGGCTTTTGCTCTCATGGACTGAACTGTGTCCACCGAAAATTTGTATGTTGAAGCCTTAACCCCCAATATGATGGTATTTGGAGATAAGGCCTTGGGGAGGTAATTAGATTCAGATGAGGTCATGAAGGTGTGGTCCATGTGATGGGATGAGTGCCTTTACACGAAGAGATACCAGAGAGCTTGCACCCTCTCTCTCTCTTGCTCTCGCTCTCGATCTTTCTCTGTGAGTGCACAGAGAGGTCATGGAAACACAGAGCAAGATGGAGACTCCCCAGAAGCCAAGAGAAGAGTCCCGAATGAAACCTACTTTCCCAGCACCTTGATCTTGGAATTCCCAACCTCCAGAACAGTGAAAAATAAACTACTATTGAAGCCACACAGTCCATGGTATATTGTTATAGCAGCCTGAGCAGATTAACACACTTGCCTTCTGTCTTTTACTTGGACAGTAAAAGCCAAAGCTTTCTCCTGCTATAAACCCTTGAGGGGTGCCTGTGTGGCTCTGTTGGTTGAGCGTCCAACTTTTGGTTTCAGCTCAGGTCGTCATATCAGGGTTATGGGATCGAACCTACCTCAGACTTTGCACTCAGGATATCTGCTTGAGATTCTTTCCCCCTCCCTCCTCCTCCCCACTGCTCCTCCCCTCTGCTCCTCCCTCACCCTTGTGGGTGCGCACTCTTTCTCTCTCTCTAAATAAAATCTTTTTTCAAAAAAAGATGCTAAACAAAACAAACCCAAAAAACCTTGAAACAAGAACTCCCTTAACTATTTTTTACTTCCAGCACAATGCTCAGTGCTCTGCAATCAGGCATCCTATATGTTAAATTAAACATACAGATTTAAGCAATATCAGAGAAGAAATATTTAACTTAGTCTCTTTATTCCTGTGTCCTTAATATTTAGCGTAGTGCATCATAAACAGTAAGCACCCAATAAATGCTAGGTGCAAGGATAAATAACTTTAGTGTTATAAATTAAGATACCTGCAATTTCAGAGAATAGAGTTGCCTGCCATGTTCAATTTTAAATGAAACGATATTGTGATTCAATATTGGTCATGTTAGTTCTTAGTCACATTGGTTTTATTCATAATTTCATTAATTTTCTGACTGACATAGCCATGCTTACAGTTAAGTGGATATTCAGTCAAAAGTTACTGAACTGAGACATGAATGCGACATGTATTTTGCAACTCATGAATATATAATGCTATACAGTTAAAATTGTGAGTTCTTTAAAGAATGGGATGAACATATAGACACACCAGAGAAAACTCTATTTAAAAGTTTTTGTGGAGGGGAAGAGCAAGGTGGTGGAGGAGTAGGAGACCTAAATTTCCTCTGGTCCCAGGAATTCAGCTGGATAGGGATCAAACCATTCTGAACATCTATGAACACAACAGGAGATCAAAGAAAAGAATAGCAGCAACTCTCTGAACAGAAAAGTGACCACGTTCTGGAAGGTAGGACATGCAAGTGGAGAGGTGAATCCGAGGCGATATTCGGGAGGAGAGACAGTGGGGAAGGGGGCCTCCGTCTGCCACTTCTGGCAAATGATAAAGCAGCGGGGCACAAAATCGGAACTTTTACAAGTCAGCTCCACTGAGGGACGTCACTCCAGTGGCTAAGCAGGGGGTGGAACCCTTGCCAGGACAGTGTGGTCTCAGGACCCTCAGGGTCACAGAAAGACTGGGGGTGCCTGAGTGCAGCAGAGCTCCCAGGTATCGGAGCAGGGAAGCCAGCTGCAGAGACGGAGCTGAGGAGTGGGCTCTCAGCTTGGGGTTGCCATAAACTGTGATCCGTGGCACAGTCGGGCCACTGCTTTTCCAGCAGGGACCCAACAAGCAGCAGATCTGGGGAGACTCCCCTTCCTCCCCTGGGAGGAGTGGTATGGGAGCATACCACAGGGATCTGCTGGGTTTGGAGACTCCACACGGGGTCATGTGCCAGAGATAGAAATACTCAGTCACAGGCCGGGTAAGCACAGGGTGCGGCCGGAGACCGGGAAGACGGGAGTGATTGACTGCTTTTTTCTGGGGGCTCACTGAGGAGCAGGGCCCCGAGCTCTTGGCTCCTCCAGGGCGGAGATTGGGAAGCCACCATTTTCACTCTCAGCCTCCAAAACTGTACAGAAAGCATGCAGGGAACAAAAGCTCCCGAGAGCAAACCCAAGCAGATTACCTAGCCCGGACCAGCAAGTGTGGGGCAATTCCGCCTCCTGCAAAGACATTTGGGAACCACTGCAATAGGCCACTCCCCCAGAAGATCAGCAAGAACAACAAGCCAAGACCAAGTTTACCGATCACTGACAATGGCAGAACTCCAGCACTAGGGGGATACTGCACATAGAATTCATTGCCTTTTTCCCATGATGCTTTAGTCTTTCAAAGTTAATTTCTTTTTAACTTTTTCTTTTTTTTTAATTTTTCTTTTTCCCTTTTTCAACCAACATCTTATCAATCACTTTTTTAAAAAATCTTTCATATTTTTCATTTTTAAAATCATATTCTATCCCTTCTTACTAGTTAACCTTACTTTTGGTGTATATATATATATACATTTATATATATATTTTGTTCTCACTTTAAAATTTTGGGATACAGTTTCTTCTAACAGACCAAAATATACTGTAAATCTCTAGAGTATGGCATCATTCTAGTCTCCTGCCTAATCACATTCTCTCCGTTTTTTTTTAAAATCCTCTTCTTTCTTTTTTCAACCAAGTTCTTATCTTACCAATTCCTTTTATAAAATCTTTTATAATTTCCATCTTTACACTCATTCCATCCCTTCATCATATTTACCATTATTTTTGTACATACATAAGTTTTTCTTTCTTTAAAATTTTGGGAGACACTTTCTTCTAACAGACCAAAATATGCGCAAAATCTAGTGTGTGGCACTGATCTATACACCAGCCTGATCATATTTGATCATATTCTGTTTTTCTCTTTGTTTGTTTTTATCTTCTTCTTTCTCTTTTTCTTTTTCTTTTTTTTTTCCTTTCTTCCCCATTCTTTTCCCCCAGTTTCAGGTCTCTTCTGATTTGTTTAGTGTATATTTCTCTGGGGTCATTGTCACCCTGTTAACATTTTGTTCTCTCATTCATCTATTCTCCTCTGGACAAAATGACAAGATGGAAAAAATCACCTCAAAGAAAAGAACAAGAAGCAGTACCGACTGCCAGGGACCTAATCAA
This sequence comes from Leptonychotes weddellii, assembly GCF_054177405.1. Classification (NCBI taxonomy): domain Eukaryota; kingdom Metazoa; phylum Chordata; class Mammalia; order Carnivora; family Phocidae; genus Leptonychotes; species Leptonychotes weddellii. The sequence goes on from NW_028064786.1 coordinate 8,152, forward strand.
TATGGACGTTAGTAAGATGTC
>NW_028064787.1:0-389 GCF_054177405.1 Leptonychotes weddellii
CCTAGCTGGGGTTGGAATCTGCATGTTTTGATTCCGGTCCAGGGCTTACCTCCCTACCTCTGGGTGACACACACATGACAAGGCCCTGTAGTCAGGGCTTCTAGAAGTGCAGGTCTGGGAACCAGAGCTCAGGAACCATCCCTGAAGCCTTGTCTTCAACATTCCAAGAAGTGAAGCAGGCTGATCCAGACTGAAAAGTTTCTAAGAAGGAGTCTGTAGGCCCCTCTCCAAGGCCTGTAACCTGCCATACCTTGGTACATCCTATCTGGTTGTTTTCTCCCCTTGAAATGAAGGTGCTGTCGGGACGCCTGGGTGGCTCAGTTGGTTAGGCTTCGACTCAGGTCATGATCCCAGGGTCCTGGGATTGAGCCCCACATTGGGCTCCCTGC
>NW_028064788.1:0-389 GCF_054177405.1 Leptonychotes weddellii
TGAGGGTTCTAGAGGGGAGGGGGGTGGGAGGATGGGTTGGCCTGGTGGTGGGTATTGAGGAGGGCACGTTCTGCATGGAGCACTGGGTGTTGTGCACGAACAATGAATCATGGAACACTTCATCTAGAACTAATGATGTAATGTATGGGGATTAACATAAGAATAAAAAAAAAAAAGAAATCTATGAAATAAAAAAAAAGTAAAATGAGTAATTAAAAAAAAAAAAAGAATCATCATTAAAATGGATCTAGTAAAGATGTTTATATAGGGCTGTCTGATATTATTGTACTCTTTTTTCTGTGATTTTGAAATAGCCTATGCTGTGGAGATACCATAATATCATCTGTAGACTATACCCTGAAAAATATTCTTGCCTCTCCCAATATGTG
>NW_028064789.1:0-389 GCF_054177405.1 Leptonychotes weddellii
AGGACCAGATGCTGGCCCACCTCAGAACACAGGGCATGGGGCAGCCAGAGCATCCTTGGATGCCCCTGGACCTAGGGCTGGTTCCATTCAGGGGAGACTCCCCATGATGTCTTTGATGGCTCCAGTTCCTCAGCTGCAAAATCACATCCCTCCTATAAACCTACTGCATATTTGAGACTGCTCGGCAGGACTGGCTACATGATTTCTGGACCCAGAGCAAAAACAAAAACGTGGGCCCTTTGTTCAAAAAGCAGGAAAAATGTGCCATTGAAGTTCTAAAATATAAAGCTTTTTTAATTCTTCTGTGGTCTCTCTCTCTCCCCACATGTCATAATGGTTTATAATTTTAATATTTTTTTCTTTTTTTTAATTTAAATTCAATTAGCCAA
>NW_028064790.1:0-389 GCF_054177405.1 Leptonychotes weddellii
CTGGGTGGCTCAGTTGGTTAAGCGACTGCCTTCGGCTCAGGTCATGATCCTGGAGTCCCGGGATCGAGTCCCGCATCGGGCTCCCTGCTCGGCAGGGAGTCTGCTTCTCCCTCTGACCCTCCTCCCTCTCATGCTCTCTGTATCTCATTCTCTCTGTCTCAAATAAATAAATAAAATCTTTAAAAAAAAAAAAGAAACCACATGGTCACATTGAAGATCCATAGTTCAGGTGGAGAAGTGGCAGGTGCAAATCAATTGCCACGCTGTGTCACCCTTGCCCGCCTCACCCCCCAAAGCCGGTTTGTCCTCACCTGGAGTGATTGGCCTTGTGGACCACTCTGGAAGCCCGGCAGTTTCTGGTCTTGTTGCCTGATAGGTCTGCTTCAGAA
>NW_028064791.1:0-389 GCF_054177405.1 Leptonychotes weddellii
GCAGGGGTGCTGAGGGCTCCCCACCCCCGGCCAGGTGTGCAGGGGTGCTGAGGGCTCCCCCCCCACCCCGGGCCAGGTGAGCAGGGCGCCTGCCTCACCTGCAGCATCTGCAGGGGCGTGTGCTCGTCCCTGTCTTCCAGTGGCAGCAGGAGCCTCTCCAGGGCGTGGCTCCGCCTCTCCAGTGTGGCCGTGCTCTCCCGCAGCCTGGCCACTACCTCGTCCTCCTCCTGCTTCAGGGCCTGGAGGAGGCATTGCTCCTTCTCCAGCAGGAGGAGGCCCATCTTCTCAAACTCCAGCAGGATGCGCTGCTTGTGCTCATTCACCTTCACCTGCGGGGGTGGGGGGCGGGTGTGAGGCACCTCCTGGGGACCTGGTGCCCCAGGGGTCCA
>NW_028064792.1:0-389 GCF_054177405.1 Leptonychotes weddellii
AAAAAAATACTATTTTGTAGGTTATTATGATCATAAACCCCATTTTTCTTTTTTTTAATTTAAAATGAATTATTTAACATAAAGTGTATTATTTGTTTCAGAGGTAAAGTTCAGTGATTCATCAGTTGCATATAACCCCCAGTGCTCATTACATCATGTGCCCTCCTTAATGCCCCCCCACCTCCCCTCCAGCAACCCTCAGTTTAGAAACCCCATTTTTCAAATGAGGACACTATGGCACAGAGAGGTTAAGTCATTTGCCGAAAGCCAGAGAGCTAATAAATGGTAGGATCAGAATTTGAACCCATGTTGAGCTTAGACTTCCTCTTTAACAAAAGTGCTCAAAAATCTCTTCCAACACACACACACACACACACACACACACACAC
>NW_028064793.1:0-389 GCF_054177405.1 Leptonychotes weddellii
TAGAGGAGTTGAAAGCTCACGTCCACACAAAACCTGCACACGGGTGTTTAAAGCAGCTTTATTCACAGTTGATAAAACTTGGAAGCGACCAAGGCGTCCTTCAGCAGGCGATGGACAAATACACCGTGGTCCATCCAGACGGTGGGAGAGGATCCAGGGCGGACAAGACATGAGCTCTCAAGCCCTGAGAAGACAGGGAAGAAACCAGACGCGTGTCACTCGGTGAAGGAAGCCCATCTGAGAAGGCCACACGCCGTGGGATTCCAACCCTGTGACCTTCCGGAAAAGGCACAAGGACGGAGACGTAAAGAGACCAGTGGTCGTTGGGGTGGCGGGAGGTGGGGTGAGGGCAGTGGGGGTTTCAGGGCAGGGAGACTACTCTGTATGAC
>NW_028064794.1:0-389 GCF_054177405.1 Leptonychotes weddellii
GATCCCAGGACCCTGGGATCATGACCTGAGCCGAAGGCAGATGCTTAATGACTGAGCCACCCAGGTGCCCCTCTAACAAACTATTTCTAAAACAGATGTCCTTTTAAACACTTTGGATCATTGAAGAATAAACATAAGTAATGAGGTAGAGATTTTTTTAGTGAATTATAAAATTTAACATATAACTGAATATACGTGATAGGATAGGTTGGATTACTGCAAATTCTAATAGCTATCACTTCACATCAATATATTTTTTTTTATTTTTATTTTTTTTTATTCTTATGTTAATCCCCATACATTACATCATTAGTTCTAGATGAAGTGTTCCATGATTCATTGTTTGTGCATAACACCCAGTGCTCCATGCAGAACGTGCCCTCCTCAAT
>NW_028064795.1:0-389 GCF_054177405.1 Leptonychotes weddellii
GCTATAATTACTTCGTTTTTATTATTGTACTGTCACTGGTTATATGGGTATTCTATAATCCTATTGTTTGTGGATATTCTGTTATTTGGACTGTTACAAAAAATGCTGCTTTGCATATTTGCATATATGTCCTGGTGCATTTATGTACACATTTCTTTAGAATATATTCCTTGGAGTAGAATTATGGAGCCATAAGATGTGCATATGTTCAGTTTTCGTGTATACTGCCAAGTAGTTTTCTAAAGTGGTTTTACCAATTTCTTCTCTCATCATCCTTAACATTCGGTGTATCATTCTTTTCAATTTTAGCCATTCTGATGGGTATATAGTGGCGTAATGCTGTAATTTTAATTTGCAATCCTCTGGTGACTAGTAAAGTCGAGCCCAAT
>NW_028064796.1:0-389 GCF_054177405.1 Leptonychotes weddellii
GCCAAAAACCACTGACAACCTTACCAAGTACTCACTGAAACAACCTAAGAATATGTAGTAATTACCAAAAAATTTTTCTAACATATAAGATAGAGAAGAGGGGGCGCCTGGGTGGCTCAGTTGGTTAAGCGACTGCCTTCGGCTCAGGTCATGATCCCGGAGTCCTGGGATCGAGTCCCGCATCGGGCTCCCTGCTCAGCGAGGAGCCTGCTTCTCCCTCGGACCCTCCCCCCTCTCATGTACTCTCTCTCTCATTCTCGCTCTCTCAAATAAATAAATCTTTAAAAAAAAAAAAAAAAAGAGAAGAGGGGTGTCTGGGTGGCTCAGCTGACTCTTGATTTTGGCTCAGGTTATGATCTCAGGGTTGTAGGATAGAGCCCCGAGTCAGG
>NW_028064797.1:0-8171 GCF_054177405.1 Leptonychotes weddellii
AAGAATCTGTTCTCCTTTTAACAGGACACCATTGGAAACATCAGTTATTTTACCAAGGCTTTGATTGGAAGGCCCTATTTAAGAGACACATGCATGGATTCGGATATGACCAAACAGCTTTAAGGAATTAAGGATGACTTTATGAAACATGGAGCCTAAAGCCCCTTGGAAATGTTGGCCTGATACCTTGCTTAAAGAGTTCCCAGCAGCCTTACCAGGTGAGTAAAGATTGTCATTTCAGGGCAGGTGCAGGAACCCCAGGATACTTTGGGGACCTCATGAAGAGGAATCCACCCACATGTACAGATATTGCAGACATGTCTGATGGCAAGTACTTGGCTTGGCTTCTGTCCTTGAGAAGCTACTAAAAGTTCAATCTAGATTCCTTATAAAAGTTCCAGCAAAGCAGATTTTAAAAGATCTATATAGTCAATCACTATTCTTGCTGAGCTTATGTAAATAATTAGGCCAAGTTTGTTAAAATTGGACTTGTTTTGCAAATGAATTAGTCTTAATCTAGCTATCTCTGGAAATATGGGTGATCTTAGAGAGAAAAAATACATTTCAATAACACACCTTTGCAGATGTTAAATTCTAGTTCTGATTGTCTTTGAAAGTTGTTTGCCTAAGCTAGACAACATGAGGTAGACTTCACAGAAATTGCCACAATAGCTCATGTATAGACAATCTTCATACTTATTATTCTGTGGGGATAATAACAGGACCCCATGGGCATATGATTATTTGAAAAACTGGAAAATGGGATTGATTCCCCAACAATTATTTAACTCAGCTATCACCTTAACCAATTCTGTGTGACTGGGAAGACAAAATTACTCCTTAAAAGCTGGAGTGTACCCCACTCCATGGGGTTAACTATGGACTTGAGGAGATAATGGATGGCCCCACTCTCCCTATGATTGGATTAGATGATGCATTTGGGGATGCCATTATCTCTTTATTATTATGTTAATCACCATACATTACATCATTAGTTTTTGATGTAGTGTTCCATGATTCATTGTTTGCATATAACACCCAGTGCTCCATTCAATACATGCCCTCTTTAATACCCATCACCGGGCTAACCCATCCCCCGACCCCCCTGCCCTTATCTCTTGAGACAAGTCTTCTCCCACTTGCCAGTGATTCTTCATAACTAGGATATTATTAAGGCTAGACCTCAAACAAAGAAGGCTTCTTGATGGTTTTATTCTTTAATCATATTTGTCCTAGGAACTACCTCTATTGATGTAAAATTGAAAATAGAGGCTTTAGCCAAGCATACAACAGCCACCTTTAACCAGACCCAACTCATAGTCACCCACAAATTCGAAAGGTGGCCCTCCAGAACTGAACAGCCCTTGATATCCTGGCTGCAGTTCAAAGAGGCCCAAAATTAGATGACTGACTCCGAATGGGACCCAATGGCTATGCAGCTCTAACTTGTGGCCATGGCTTCCCCCAGGCTGGATAGGCTGCTGTACTCTAGGTACACAGATACACAGACGCATTATTAAAACCATTACAAGCTGAGCCAACCTTCCTAATTTAAAACAGTGGTGGACACATTCTGTGTTTCATTGCTATGAACATCTAGCATCCATCTCTGTTCCCTCTTTGGGACTGGAGGATGTTGTTTGGCACATGGAAGCTCTTAATAAGTACACGGTCAAAGCCCTAAATGACCCTCAAAATAGCGTTTCTCTACTAAATACTGAAGTAACACAGATGCGTAAAGCAGTTATAAAATTAGAATGGCATTAGATGTCCTAACTTCTGCACAAGGTGGAACTTGTGCTATCATAAAAACAGAATGCTGTGTATATGTTCCAGGTTACCACAAAATATTTCTAGGTTTCTAATTGACATGAATACTCAAATTGGAACTTTAGAAGACCCTTCTCTTTCCTTTAATAATTGGTTAAACTACTGGACTGGAGGAGGATTTTTGTCAACTATCAAAGGGCTCTTATTTGGGCTTCTTTTTCTTTTGTAATTCTAATCATGTTTTTCTGTTTTCTCCCATGTCTCTCCACCTGATACCAAGACTCCTTCACTGACATAACTTCAAGCCAACAGATGATCCTTTCCACTTGGGAAGATCCATACATGTGGTCTCCCTTGGATTCACCTGCCTCTGCCTCTCATAACTCCTATATATAAGCTCCCAACTGACCAATGTTCACCCATACGTAGGGACATCTCTACATCCCTATTCAGCAGGAAGAAATTACAGAAGATGAGATCTTCCACCCTCAGTAACCTTAAAGACTTAAGGGTCAAAACTGTTCAGGGGGGAATGATGTGGGAAACAAAGGCAAAAGAAAAAAATTAAATTTCCTTAGTACCTACAGCCCATTGACAAGTCCTTGAAACAGGCAGAGTGACATTCCTCTAGGAACACAACTACCTCCATGTTGACACTTTGCTAAGGGCAAAAGGCAATCTTAGCTTATCATTATCCCACCCACCCACCCCCCAGGATCCTGTAAGTCTTCTTTAACATAAAAATCCCTTTGGAAACTTCCTGGGGTGCCTGGGTGGCTCAGTCATTAAGCATCTGCCTTCGGCTCAGGTCATGATCCCAGGGTCCTGGGATCGAGCCCCATATCGGGCTCCCTGCGCCGCTGGAAGCCTGCTTCTCCCTCTCACACTCCCCCCTGCTTGTGTTCCCTCTCTCGCTATGTCTCTCTCTGTCAAATAAATAAATAAAATCTTAAAAAAAAAAAATCCCTTTGGAAACTTCCTTTATGTCTACCCTCCAAGATACATATTGGCAATCATCATCCCCCAAGCATATGGCCCACTGATATACATCTGAAGGGTCTCATGACTAATGTTTTAGTAGACCGTAATACATGTCCTTTTCCTAACAATAGCTAGTCCCTCAAGGTCCTGGAAACCTTGCTTCCAAAATTCTTTAGAGACTTATGCTATTCCTAACCCCCTCCCAGCTAGAAAGTATATGATCAGTCACCTCTCACAACCCCAGTGCAGCTCTTTTTGCCCATGGGTCCCATCCCTGTGCTCTAATAAAACCACCTTTTTTGCACTAAAGATGTCTCAAGAATTCTTTCTTGGCCATCGGCTCTGAACCCCAACATTTCCTACATCAAGAGAACTCAAACAAAATCACCAATGAAAGAGGAGAATTAACAACCAACACCACAGAAATACAAACAATAATAAGAGAATATTATGAAAAACTATATTCCAACAAATTAAACAACATAGAAGAAATGGATAAATTCCTAGAAATATATAACCTGCTAAAACTGAAGTAGGAAGAAATAGAAAATTTGAACAGACTGATTACCAGCTAAAAAACTCCCAACAAAGTCCAGAACAAGAATTCACAGGTGAATTCTACCAAACATTTAAAGAAGAGTTAGTACCTATTCTACTCAAAGTATTCCAAAAAATAGAAGAAGAAGAAGAAAAACTTCCAAATTCATTCTATGAGGTATCACCCTGATACAAAAACCAATTAAAAATACCACAAAAAAGGAGAACTAGAGGCCAATATCTCTGATGAATATTGATGCAAAAATCCTCAACAAAATACTAGCAAACAGAATCCAACAATACATTAAAAAAAATAATTCACTACAATCAAGTGGGATTTATTCCGGGGATGCAAGTGTGGTTTAATATTAGCAAATTAATCAACATTATAGAGCACATCAATAAGAGAAAAGGTAAAAACCATATGATCATGTCAGTGAATGCAGAAAAAGCATTTGACAAAATACGACATCCATTCATGATAAAAAAAACCCTCAATAATGTAGGTTTAGAGAAAACATACCTCAACATAATAAAGGCCATAGATGAAAACTCCACAGCCAACATCATCCTCAATGGAGAAAAACTGAGAGCTTTTCCCCTAAGGTCAGGGACACAACAGGGACGTTCACTCTCACCACTTTTATTCAACATAGTACTGGAATTCCTAGCCTCAGCACTCAGACAACAAAAAGAAATAAAAGGCATCTAAATTAGTAAGGAAGAAGTAAAACTGTCACTATTTGCAGATGACATGATACTGTATTTAGAAAACCCTAAAGATTCCACCAAAAAAATACTAGAACTAATAAATGAATTCAGGAAAGTCACAGGATATAAAGTCAATGTGTGGAAATCTATTGCATTTCTATACATTAATAATGAAGCAGCAAAATGGGGCACCTGGGTGGCTCAGTTGGTTAAGCAACTGCCTTCGGCTCAGGTCATGATCCTGGAGTCCCGGGATCGAGTCCCGCATCGGACTCCCTGCTCAGCGGGGAGTCTGCTTCTCCCTCTGATCCTCCCCCTCTCATGCTCTCTGTCTCCCATTCTCTCTCTCAGATAAATAAATTAAAAAATCTTTAAAAAAATATAATAATAATGAAGCAGCTAAAAGGGAAATTAGGAAAACAATCCCATTTACAGCTACACCAAAAATAATAAGATACCTAGGAATAAAACTAACCAAAGAGGTGAAAGACATGAACTCTGAAAACTATAAAACACTAATAAAAAAAATTGAAGACAACACAAAGAAATGGAAAGACATTCCAGGCTCATGGATTGGAAGAACAAATATTGTGAAAATGTCTATACTACCTAGAGCAATCTACTCATTTGACGCAATCCCTATCAAAATACCAACAGCATTTTCACAGAACTGGAACAAAAATATCCAACATTTACATGGAACCACAAAAGACCCCGAATAGCAAAGCAATTCTGAAAAAGAAAAGCAAAGCTGGCGGTATCACAATTCCAGACTTCAAGTTATATTACAAAGCGGTAGTGATCAAAACAGTGCAGTGGTGGCACAAAAACAGACACATGGATCAACAGAGCAGAATATAAAACCCAGAAAGAAACTCACATATGGTCAATTAATCTAGAAAATAGGAAAGAATATCAAATGGAAAAAAGACTCTCACACAAATGTGTTGGGAAAACTGGATGGCAACATGCAAAAGAATGAAACTGGACCATTTTCTTTCACCATACACAAAAATAAATTCAAGATGGATTAAAGACCTAAATGTGAGACCTCAAACCATAAAAATCCTAGAAGAGAGCACAGGCAGTAGTTTCTCTGACACCAGCTCTAGCAATATTTTTCTAGATACGTCTCCGGAGGCAAGGGAAATAAAAGCAAAAATAAACTAGTGGGAGTACATCAAAATAAAAAGCTTCTGCACAGCAAAGGAAAAAATCAGCAAAACTAAAAGGCAACCTATGGAATGGGAGAAGATATTTGCAAGTGATATATCCAGTAAAGGGTTAGTATCCAAAATATATAAAGAACTTATAAACTCAAAACCCAAAAAACAAAGAATTCAATTTAAAAAATGGGCAGAAGACATGAACAGACATTCCTCCAAAGAAGACATCCAGATGGCCAAGACAGGTGAAAAGATGCTCAACATCACTCATCATCAGGGGAATGCAAATCAAAACTACAAAAGGGGGTGCCTGGCTGGTTCAGTTGGCAGAGCATGCAACTCTTTATCTGAATTCAAGCCCCATGTTGCAGGTACAGTTTACTTTAAAAATAAATAAATAAAACAAAAGATAACACCAAAAGTTACTATTTAAACAAACAGCAACAAGAAAGTACACTGAGATATGACCTCACACCTGTCAGAATGGCTAAAATCAAAAACAGAAGAAACAACAGGTGTTGGCAAGGATGTGGAGAAAAAAGAACACTCTCACACTGTTGGTGGGAATGCAAACTGGTGCAGCCACTCTGGAAAACAGTATGGAGGTCCCTCAAAAAAGCTAAAAATAAAGCTACCCTATGATTCAGTAATCACACTACGGGGTATTTACCCAAAAAATACAAAAAACACTAATATAAAGGGATAAATGCACCCCGATGTTTATAGCAGCATTATCTACAATAGCCAAATCATTCTAACAGCCTGTGTCCATCGATTGATGAATGGATAAAGAAGATGTGGTATATATATACATTGGAATATTATTCAGTCTTAAAAAAGAATGAAATCTTGCCATTTGCAATTACATGGATGGAGCTAGAGAGTATAAAGGTAAGTGAAATTAGTCAAAGAAAGATAAACACCATATGATTTCAACAAACAAGCAAAAGGGGAAAAAAGAGAGAGAGAGAAGACAAGACAGGAAACAGACTCTAACTAGAGACAGCAAACTGATGGTCACCAGAGGGAAAGTAGATGGGGGGATGGATGAAACAGGTGATGGGATTAAGGAGTGCACTTGTCGTGATGAGCCCTGGGTGATGTATGGAATTGTGGAATCACTATACTGTACAACTGAAACTAATATAACACTGTATATTAACTATACTGGAATTAAAATAAAATACAAAAACACTAATTCAAAGGGATACATGCACCCCAGTGTTTATAGCATCATTATTGACAACAGCCAAATTTTGGAAGTGCCCAAGTATTCACTGACAGATAAATAAAAAAGGTGTGGTATATATACACAATGAAATATTATTCAGCCATAAAAAAGAATGAGAGCTTGCCATTTGCAATGACATGGATGGAGCAGAGGATATAATGCTAAGCGAAATAAGTCAATCAGAGAAAAACAATAGCATATGATTTCACTCATGTGTGGAATTTAAGTGAAAAAAGCAAGCAAAGGAAAAAGAGAGAGAAACCAAGAAACTGACTCTTAAATATGGAGAACAAACAGATGCTTACCAGGGGAGGGGGATGTGAAATAGGTGATGGGGATTAAAGAGTGCATTTGTCGAGCATTTGTGATGTATGAAAGTGATGAATCACTATATTGTACACCTGAAACTAATATTACACTGTATGTTAACTATACTGGAATTTAAAATGTTGCAGGATTTTTCTTCTCCAGCGGTGCCCGTGGTTCTTGGTCATGCCACTTCAAAGAATGAAGAGGTAGACCAGACAGAGTGGTGGACAGCAAAGCAAAATTTATTGAGCGATAGCAAAGTGATAGTACAAAGCTCCCAAGGAGGGAGGGGACCCAAAGGGGTTGCCACTGGAGTTTATAAGTCTAGGGGTTTTTATGGGCTTGTTGGTGGGCTGTTTCAATCTGATTAACCCTCCCTGCACCTGTCATCCAATTAGGTTTGTCATCTATCTATCATACGGGAAAGGGTGGAGGGCTCCTTCCAGGGTGGTGTAAAATCCTTTTAAGGGTGGTTTCCTCTTGCGGGGTGAGGGGGGCCTTGTCCCTGCCTGCCTGCCTTCTAATTATCCTTCATCATAAAATAAATTTTTAAAGGGTTTCCTGGGTGCCTCAGTCGGTTAAGCATCTGCCTTCAGCTCAGGTCATGATCTCAGGGTCCTGGGATTGAGCCACACATTTGGTTTCGCACTCAACAGGGATTCTGCTTCTCCTCGCCCTCTGTCCTCCCCCTGCCCCCGCGAATTGTGCTCTCTCTCTTTCTCTCAAATAAATAAATAATTTTTTAAAAAGATTTTTATTTATCTATTTGACAGAGAGAGACACAGCGAGAGAGGGAACACAAGCAGGGGGAGAGGGAGAGGGAGAAGCAGACTCCCCGCTGAGCAGGGAGCCCGATGCGGGGCTCGATCCCAGGACTCTGGGATCACGACCCGAGCTGAAGGCAGACGCTTAACGACTGAGCCACCCAGGCGCCCCAATAAATAATTTTTTTAAAAAAGCAAAAGCAAGAAAAAAAAACAGATAAATTGAACCTTATCAAAATTAAAAACTTTTGTGCATCAAGGGACAGATAATGAAAGTGAAAAGACAATCTACAAAATGGGAGAAAATATTTGCAAATCATATATCCGATAAGGAATTAAGATCCAAAATATATAAAGAATTCCTAAAACTCAACAACAAAAAGACAAAGAACCTTATCAAAAAATGGACAAAGGGGGCGCCTGGGTGGCTCAGTTGTTAAGCACCTGCCTTCGGCTCAGGTCATGATCCCAGGGTCCTGGGATCGAGCCCCACATTGGGCTCCCTGTTCTGCGGGAAGCCTGCTTCTCCCTCTCCCACTCCCCCTGCTTGTGTTCCCTCTCTCATGTTCTCTGTTTTATAAATAAAATAAAATCTTAAAAATAAATGGACAAAGAATTTGAATAGACACGTCTCTGGAAATATACAAATGGCCAATGAGCACACTCGAGGGCGCCTGGGTGGCTCAGTTGGTTAAGCGACTG
>NW_028064798.1:0-389 GCF_054177405.1 Leptonychotes weddellii
CAGGTGTGTGCAAAACAGAGACATGCGACGTTGTGGGGAGTTCTTGGATCTTGTAGAGCAGGACCGGGGAGCCCAGAGGAAGGAGCAGGCCGGGCATCTGAATAGTTAAGGCGGCCACTGAGAATGTGGGTGCAAGGAAGGCAGGGAGGGGAAGGAACCAAAGGATCCGCTACGGGGCTACCCTGGGCCCGGGCAAGGGGTTAGCAATGAGGTCAGGCCAAGGTCAGTCATTTCTGGGCAGGAAGCCCTTACAAGGGGCTGCCCTCCACTCCCCTAGTAGCTCTGGTTCTTCCTAGAGGGAGGGAGCGGGGAGGGGGCCTGGCACCTGGATTCTCCCCAAGGGTCTGAGGAGGACACCCTCTCTTTCTGCCCTGAGCTCCCCCCCCTTT
>NW_028064799.1:0-389 GCF_054177405.1 Leptonychotes weddellii
AATAAATAAATAAAATCTTTAAGAATAGGGCACCTGGGTGGCTCAGATGGTTAAGCATCTGCCTTCGGCTCAGTCATGATCCCAGGGTCCTGGGATCGAGTCCCACATCGGGCTCCTGGCTCAGCGGGGAGCCTGCTTCTCTCTCTGACCCTCTCCCCTCTCATGCTGTTTCTCTCTCGCTCGCTCCCTAAAAAAAAAAATAAATAAAATCTTTAAAAAAAAAATCTTTAAGAATAACTAAATAAATAAAAAGAAAAAAGAAAAAAGAAGTGTTCTGGAGCTTGTTACCCCACAGTTTTCTGATTGGGCACCAAGCACCATCTGAAGTAAAAACGGAGAAGGGAGGGAGGGCAAAGAATGATCTCATTAATTGAGTTTGAAGAAGGAAG
>NW_028064800.1:0-389 GCF_054177405.1 Leptonychotes weddellii
TGAAGCAGAATCAAAAACCTCCCAAAAAACAAAGAGTCCAGGGCCTGATGGATTCCCTGGGGAATTCTACCAAACATTCAAAGAAGAAATAATACCTAATCTCCTGAAGCTGTTTCAAAAAGTAGAAACAGAAGGAAAGCTTCCAGACTCATTCTATGAGGCCAGCATTACCTTAATCCCCAAACCAGGCAAAGACCCCATCAAAAAGGAGAATTTCAGACTGATATCCCTGATGAATATGTGAATGTTTTTATGATTTGCAGTTTTCCACTACTAATGTGATCACCATGTTAGCTCCGCATGGATGGGGTATGAGGTTTGGAGGGTCTCTGCACACAGAATGGAGTTTGTGCCCTGCCCAAGAGGACATGATAGAGAGACCAAGTGGG
>NW_028064801.1:0-389 GCF_054177405.1 Leptonychotes weddellii
ATGTCCTCTTTTTTGTTTTATTCATTTTTCTCCTTATAAACTTGACCTCTCTGAAACAGCATCAGGATAAAAGCCACAGAGGCAGCAGGCCAGAGGGCCTGAGACGGCAGCCTCTGAGATCGGGTGGCTTCAGTTCAAATCCCAGCACCTACCAAGCACTCCGTGGCTCAGTTTTGCCATCCATACATTGGGTACAATAACAGTTCCTACCTCTGAGGGCTGTTGTGGGTCTTAAATAGGTTAATATTTGTAAAGGAATCTAGAACTGGCCCTAAGTAAATAAGTGAGCAGGGGATGATGGTGTGAAGGATTAAAAGGCCAGGCTGGATGGCTGGATAGTGGCTGGAAAGCACCCAGGGCTTTGGCACTGTCTGGAGCTAGGGTTCTTC
>NW_028064802.1:0-389 GCF_054177405.1 Leptonychotes weddellii
CTATAAAGAACAGAAAAAAAAAAAGTAGAGCTCTCTTGAGTCATTCAGCACAGACTTAAATAACTTTACAATCTTTTACAATCCTTAGGGCACTACTGTATAATAACATGTATAATATTTAATGTTCTTATTCTGTAGTCACTATTCAAGAAGATTGGTAAATAAAAAAAAAGATATTGGTCAGAAATATTTAACATACTTTTTAAAAAATTTTTTTAAAATTTTATTTTATTATGTTAATCACCATACATTACATCATTAGTTTTTGATGTAGTGTTCCATGATTCATTGTTTATGTATCACATCCAGCGCTCCATTCAATACATGCCCTCTTAAATACCCATCACCAGGCTAACCCATCCTCCCACCCCCCTCCCCTCTAGAACCCT
>NW_028064803.1:0-389 GCF_054177405.1 Leptonychotes weddellii
AATTTAATCATTACCTCATGTTGCACAAAGGTACTTAATGAATGCATGATAACTTGAAGCAGAAACCACATCTCCAGAAAGATATTCCATGGCTAGGAGAAGCTTCCAGACAAAAAGAACAGAAAAACAGAGGTGCCTGGCTGGCTCAGTTGGTAGAGCATGTGACTCTTGATCTCAGGGTTGAGTTCAAGCCCCATCTAGGTGTAGAAATTACTTAAAAATAAAATCTTCAAAAACAGGGGCGCCTGGGTGGCTCAGTCATTAAGCGTCTCCCTTGGGCTCAGGTCATGGTCCCAGGGGCCTGGGATCGAGCCCCGCATCGGGCTCCCTGCTCTGCAGGAAGCCTCCTTCTCCCTCTCCCACTCCCCCTGCTTGTGTTCCCTCTCTGT
>NW_028064804.1:0-389 GCF_054177405.1 Leptonychotes weddellii
GTCTGAAATTTTATTGGCAGTGTGGAGCTTAAAGTTTAATGTTCTTGCATCCCTAGTACCAAGTATGTCATTGTGACTCTGTGCTGACAACCAATACCTAAGCATGAGTGCTATGTGAGATTTTTAATTTAAATTCCACCATAGTTAACATACAATGCTTTATTAGATATATAATATAGTGATTCAACAATTCTATACATTACTCAGTGCTCATCATGATAAGTGTGTACTCTTAATACCCCTCACCTATTTCACCTGTCCTCCTCCCCATCAGTTTCTTCTCTATAGTTAAGAGTCTGTTTTTTGGTTTATCTCTTTTTTCCTTTGTTTGTTTTGTTTTTTAAATTCCACATATGAGTGAAATCATAATGTATTTGTCTTTCTCTGAC
>NW_028064805.1:0-389 GCF_054177405.1 Leptonychotes weddellii
GGGAAACGCAGGAGAAGAGAGATGGGCACGGGACAAGGGGTGGGGGGGTCCCAAAGACATGGGTGTTGAGATTCCACCAGGATTCTCTAAGAAATCAAGAGGGCCTCTTGATTTCTCTCTGCCTCCCCGGGGATGGCAAACCCCTTCCTGTCTGATTTGTTTTTAAAAATTGTAATAAAATAGACCTAACGCAAATTTGACTGTTTTAAGTGTGCCGTGCAGGGGCATTAAGTAGATTACCAGTGTGGTGTAACCATCACCACCATCCACCTCCAGAACTCTGTCAGTGTCCCAAGTAGGAACTCTACCTATTCAGCAGTCACCCTCATGCCTCCAGCCCCCCAGCCCCCGGCACACACCGTCCTTCTTGCTGTCTCCGCGGAGTTGAC
>NW_028064806.1:0-389 GCF_054177405.1 Leptonychotes weddellii
TGGGTGGCTCAGTTGGTTAAGCGACTGCCTTCGGCTCAGGTCATGATCCTGGAGTCCCTGGATCGAGTCCCGCATCGGGCTCCCTGCTCGGCAGGGAGTCTGCTTCTCCCTCTGACCCTCCCGACCCTCCCCCCTCTCATGTGCTCTCTCTCTCAGTCTCTCTCTCTCAAATAAATAAATAAAATCTTTTAAAAAAAAAAAAAGATGGAAAATTAGGATGAAATATCAGGAAATAACCTAATCCCGAAGCTACAGGTTAAGATTTCTAAATTGAAGTTCAGGAAAAATATAGTTCATTCATTTTGAAGTTTGATATCTACAGCCTATGTAATTTTTGGAGAGGGACAAGACTGGGGAGGAACCATCTAGACACCACCCTATGCTAGAAT
>NW_028064807.1:0-389 GCF_054177405.1 Leptonychotes weddellii
GAATGTGCTTAGTGCCCCTGAGCTGTGGGCTTAGAGACGGTGAAGACATTTTATGTTCTGTGTATTTTCCTATGATAAAATTGAAGGGGCACCTGGGTGGCTCTGTTGGTTGAGAGTCTGACTCTCGCTCTCAGCTCAGGTCATGATCTCAGGGTCGTGAGTTCGAGCCCCACATTGGGCTCCATGCCATGGAGCCTGTTTAAAAATAATAATAATAAAAATGAAAACGTAACGTATGACTACTGGTTTGTCAGTCGTCACAGATCTGCCACCCTGATACAAAATGTTAGGAATCTAAACAAAATAAAGGCTGTTTCTTAAACAAGAGAAAAACTCGCATGGACTTGGGTCTGGTTGAGGGGGGTTTGAAGAGGGAGGTGGTGTCCCGT
>NW_028064808.1:0-8171 GCF_054177405.1 Leptonychotes weddellii
ACATAGTCTGTAGGCTGTGAGCCTGGCAGATGGGGGAGGATGACCTAGCCGTGTGGCTCATTTGTGCCCTGGTTCCAGTGTGCTAGATTGCCTTAGAGTACCAGGGCCTATGTGTTCCAGAGCCATGCCCAATGGGAGGGTGCCAGCGAGCCCAGGCTGCTGGTGTGGCCACCTCCAGGCAGGCATCCAGACTCCGGGAACTTGGGGTCTAGAAGGGACTTCGTTTCATCGTGCCTCTGTGGAAGTTGGCTTGTCAAGGTTTTCCCTGGCAAGAGTCCCGGAAAAGGTGCCTGAGTGATGGCCTTCCACGAAGGGCATTGTTTCTGGTTCCAGCCCCAGAGCCCGGTCGACCCGGGGAACGATCCTGGTACCCCAGATATGCTCCAGTTTCCTTGTGTTCAGCAGACACGGACCGCTCAAAAGCATGTTAGACCTCCAGTACTTGCCCCCTCTGTCCACACCTGGGATTAATCCGGAATCTGGTCCGCTTCCCCACAGTCACTGAGGAGTCTGGGTGGAGGGGAGAAGAGGGGGCCCCGGATGACCGCTGGGCATGTGTTTTTCCCAGTGCACAGCCAGCTGTGGGGGCGGCGTGCAGACCAGGGCCGTGCAGTGCCTGGCGGGGGGCCGGCCGGCCTTGGGCTGCTTCGTGCACCAGAAGCCCACCGCCTCCCTGGCCTGCAACACCCACTTCTGCCCCATCGCAGGGAAGACAGGTGAGTATTTGGGGCCCCTCAGCCTGGCCTTGGCATCCCGGGGTGGGCTGTCATGTGTCTGGAGCAGTTCCTTAGTGGGCCCGAGGAAGTGGGGTGCCCGCGGTTAGAGAGCCCTGGCGTCAGGGCCTCTGTCCCTTTCAGAGAACGTGCAACTGAAGTTCGGTGGCCGGAGGCTGGACCGTCGTTCCCGGCATCACTAAGTGTGCAGGTGCTGCACAGAAGGGAGGACAGCACGTCCTGAGGGACGTCCCAAGGAGGGCTTGTGGAAACAGCCCCTCGCACAGGGCTGCCTCTCCCCCGAAGGGCCGCCCTCCGCAGCCCCGGGGCCCCGGCTAACACGGCGCCTGTGCTTTTCAGATGGCTTCTGCAGAGACCACTTCCCCTGGTGCTCTCTGGTGCCCCAGCACGGGATGTGCAGTCAGCAGTTCTATGGGGGTCGGTGCTGCAAGACGTGCTCCACCTCCAACCTGTGAGGCCCGGGGGGCCCCGCCCAGGGCGGAGAGTAGAGGGGCTGTGCCTTCAGCCCACATCAGCTGTGCGCTGTGCATCGGAACGCGGCCGGGAGGATGCAAGCTGGGAGAAGAAGAAGAGCTGTGTCGGGAGAGTGTGTGCGTGTGTCTGTGTGAGTGTGTGCATGCGTGCAAACCGTGGGTCTGAAGGCATGCCTGGGCACGCGTGCGCACACATTTCAGGTGAAGCATGGAGGCAGGCGGGAGGGCCCACTCTGCAGACCCCGAGTCATGCTCATCACTTGCACTTCAGCTGAATCAAGTCAAAAGACAGCAGGAGCCGAACTTGCTAAATGCTAAATATGTGGTGCTCTGGAGAAGGAAGGAAATGCCATGACATTAGAAACATGTACAAAAGATCTGCGGCTACGTACACCAGCCTCCCTCCCACCTCGAGGCCCTGCCCCAGGTCTGGACTAACCAGCCTCCCTCTGGGGAAGGAGCTGGATGGGACAGCTCCCGGCAGGTGTCCCCACGGCCCCCTCTTCCCACCCCAGGAGCCCCACTTCTCTCTGCTGGGACAAGAGCCAGGGGGCCCCTCGAAGGGGCGCCTGCCCTGCCAGGGGGAACACTGGACTAAGGACTCCGTGTCCCGATTGGAGACTTTGCCTCTGGAAACAGGAAACATGAAGTCCTGCTATGGTGCTTTGGTCCCTTTCAGACTCACACGCTGGGGGAGAGAACTTTTATAGCCTACGTGTTA
Organism: Leptonychotes weddellii; assembly: GCF_054177405.1. Classification (NCBI taxonomy): domain Eukaryota; kingdom Metazoa; phylum Chordata; class Mammalia; order Carnivora; family Phocidae; genus Leptonychotes; species Leptonychotes weddellii. Next base: position 1,929 of record NW_028064808.1, read on the forward strand.
TCCTTCTCTGTTACGGACAAACGAGCGTTTCTACTCCAACCTGTTCCTTAATGCTTCTCCCTGAAATGACAGAATCACAGGTTATACCAGAATCAGAGAGCGACCAGCTACGCCACACCCCTGCCGTCCTGATGAGCCGCTGGCTGTCCTGCCCAGGCGGACGTCCGCGGACGTGGGGACCTTCAGAACCCCATGCTTCCTTTGCGTGTGTTGTGCTGTTTTTGAACTTTTTTTCCGTGAATTTTGGTTGTTTTGTAAGACCCATTCAGAAAGAAGGCCAGCATTTCCGCATGAAGCTGCACACAGGCCCCCGACACCCCACGCAGTGTTGGTACTGCTCTGCATTGTCCTTCCTACCACGTGGCTCCATTCCGAATGGGCACCTGGATATTTATATTTGCTGAAGTTTTATAATAAATTTTATATTGTACTGCTTGCTTCTGACCTGCTCTGATTCCTCATGAGTTTTGTGCCTGAGATCCGGGGGCTGGCATGGAGGCGGGGAACTGGCCCACGGACAGAGTTGGGGCTGGAACAGGTCAGAGGATGAAGTGCCCCTAAATAAGGAGGCTACAGGGAAGACAGCAGGTGACCGGGGATGGAGGTGGCCAGTGTGGGGGTGGGTAGGACGCTGGGGCCACCCGGCCAGGGGACTGAGGTTTTTGCAGCTTCCACTGGAACCTGAGGGCGGACAGCTTCCCTGGGCCACAACTAACTCGAAGGCGACCCCCGACCCTGTGATTCCTGCTTTATTAGACAGGGTTCGCTACAGAAACAGAAAGAACAGGTGTCCCATGGAGAGAGAAGGGAGCTTTATTTTAGGGATCTGGCTCAGGGTTATGGGGGCTGGCAAATCCAAATTCTGCAGGGCAGAAAGCTGGAAAGAGGGCAGGGTTTCTGCGTTGCAGTCTTGAGGCCAAATGCCTCCTTCTCAGGGACACCTCAGTCTTTGCTCTTAGGGCCTTCAACTGATTGGGTGAGGCCCACCCACATTATGGAGGATCATCAGCTTTATTCAAAGTCTATTAATTTAACCAGTAAATGTCAATCATATATAAAATATATCTTCATAGCAACATCGAGTCTAGTGTTTGACCAAGCAGGTGGGAACCATAGCTCAGCATGTCACCGTGTGGCATCATCCATCACACCACTCCCCTTGGCCTGGATTGAAACAGCCCACATGGGGCACCATGAAACGTCCCACTCACTCTCCAAACCTGCCGGGCCTTCAGACAACCCCAGCTGCTGATGTGGCTCAGCAAGCCTACCCCGCCTTCACTAGCGCATGGCCCCACCAGCGGGGGACAGCATCCTAATCCCGAATCACAGACAGGAAGGTGAGACTGGAAATGGACGCAGTGCTTCCCGGTGTCACGGCCAGAGGAGACCAAGCCGGGACTCTGCAGGACTCAGGCAGCTCGTCCCAACACATGAGGGTGTTGTGGATCCACCAAGGCAAGGGGGCCCCTCCCAAACCTCCGTCCTTCTAACAGATTTCCAATAATCCTTCAGTACTGTTCTCAGAAACCCTTCACTGGACATCTGTGTCTGGTTGTGGGAAGGGGGCAAAAATGGGCAGACGTGGTTCTACCCTTGAGGACTTCATGTTCCATCGGGAAACAGCAAAGCGACGTATCACAGGGACAGAGACAGGCAGAAGAGGGGGAGCCTGGCTCCCATCAGCGAGGGAAGAGGTAGGACAGGAGAGGGGCAGCCTTCCATCTGGGCACCTATGCCCCCAGCACTTGGTCAGCCTTTTTCCCCTGCGTGTGTCCTGCTCCAGGTCTGTCCCCCAGCCTGGCCTGCCACGTGCCCTTAAGGGGCGGGTGCCCTGCCCTGTGTGTCTGTGTCCCTGACCAGAACCTTCATTTCCATGTTGCCAACGTGAGCTTCAAAACAGTGCGGGCTGCATGTCCCTTGATGTTTATGTAGCATCGCTGCAGGCCAAGCACAGAGACGGGCGCGGGTGTGTGAAACCCCACGCGGCCCTCCAGTGTGGCGCGAGTCCTGGCTTCCCCGTCATGTGCAGCCCGGCCCCTGGAAGCGCCCCCTCCATCCGTGCAGGCCGTGGGGCTCCTCTCGTCAGCACCACTGTCTTCAGGCCCCTGTGGGCTGGGTGCACGCCCCTGCTTCTGCGGTGGGTGGCCCGGGAGCCTGGGGGCTCTGCAGACACAGGAGACACGGACAGTGACTAGAATCATCTACTCTGTGTCTGGAACCCTGCTCTACCCCCTCCCACCCCCCAGTGCCCTGGGAAAATCTAGCCCATGGAGAATCACTTTCCTTAAGAGTGATGGGAGGTGGGATTTTCCCCAACAACCTGAGTTAGTTTCTCCTGAAAATGTGTGATCCCAATAGATTCTCAGTACTTGGAACTGGAAGAAAGTTCTAGGTGCGAAACTTCCAGGTCCTGTGGGGATGAAGTCAGAATCCGTGCAGAGGGAGGATTCCCCCCGCCGACCCCTCGTAGGAAATGTCTGAATTCGAGGCATGAGTGGCTCCCCAGCTGCCCCCCACTCACTGTCTCCCTTTCTGGGGCCTGCCCCGTGGGCTGAGCGAGGAGGAGCCGACCCTGGGAAGCACAGCTCATGGGGCTTCTCTCTGGGCTCTGGAACCCAGGGGTCTGGTTGACCCCACTGCTGAGGAATCTCCGTGTGATCCGCACTGCCCTGGCCCTGGGGGGTGACAGCGGAAAGTGGGAAAAGAGTGGGTTGACAGGATCCCAGGTACGGGGTGACGATCCAGGGAAGGCGGATTGTGCGGTTCCCATGATGCCATGCAGTCTGCTTTGGGGAGACCAGGCCTCCCCTGTCCCAGTGGTTGTGGTGGCCTTTCTCCTTGCTTGTTTTCCAGCTCCCTGCAGAGGCCATGACCGAGCCACAGAGAGCCTTTTCTTTACCCGGCTCGCCTCTCCAGAGGCCCCCAGATGCAGAATCACACCAAGGGGTGACGTCACCAAGCCCCGGGAGCCATGCGACTCGGACCGAACTCAGCCCCCAGGAATTCCAGGCTGAGCACAGCTACGGGGAGGAGGCGGCCCTGCCAGATAAGCCAGGCACACAGCAGTCACCCAGTCTGTCTCCGTCCGTCCATCCAGTACCTGACCCTCCCAGCACTCCTGGAGATAAAAACCCTCCAGCTCCCAGCTCGGCAGCCCCAGCAACAAAGTTCTGCAGAGACACTCTAGGAGGTGAAGGGAACCTCCCCAGCATCCCAGAACTGTGTCTGTACCTTCCTGGGTCATTCCCTGCCCCCTCCCCGAATATTCTGCATGTCACTCATCTGCAATGTGGCGGCCGAGATGACAGTGTCTGTGTGGTCACAAGGCCGTGCCTCCCAGGACTAGGAGGGAGGCTTCCTCGAGTCTGCTCTTCTCCAGCGAAGGAGGCCAGCCTCTCCCCCGCCGGCCCCCCCCCCACCGTCGCAGGCCTGTCCCCCGCCCCGCTGGTGTTCTGTGCTTCTTCCTGGCTTCCTGCCCACGACCTTCATAAATGCCAGACGTTGGGCTTGACCCTCCAAACGCAGAACTTCTTGTCCCTTCCTTCACGTGCAACAGTGGTTTGCCATATTCACTGTATTCGCTGTGCTGTGGGCTAGGTCTCCAGGACTTGGGTATCTACTAGTTGCAAGTGTGTACGCTTACGCAACATCTTCCTCTTGCCCCCAGCCCTCAGGCCCTAGTAACCACCATTCTACTCACAAAACTGATCTATCGTATGACCCAGCAATTCCCCCTATGGGTGTTTACCTAAAGGAAAATGGAAACAGGATCTCGAAAAGAAGCCCACACCCCCATGTTCATTGCAGCATTATTCACAATAGCTAGGATGTGCAAACAACCCAAGGGTCCATGCACGGATGAATGGATAAAGATGAGGTACATATATATACAATGAAACACTGTTCAGTTATGAGAAAGAAAGAAATCCTGGTATTTGCAACAACGTAGATAGACCCGGAGACCATTATGCTAAGTGAGATGACAAATGCTATATGATCTCACTGATCTGTGGAATCTAAAAAAAGCGTAGGCTGCTTTTTTAAGGCTGGTGACAACCAGGAATGGTTTTCAACCCTAAGTCCCGGAGGGAGTGCCAGCCCAGCCACTGAGCCCCTCTGGGCTGACAGACAGACGCTGTGGTTCATCCTCACTTTTCAGATGGCAAACTTTAAATCTCAGGAGCGAAATCGGCGGCTATCCGGTAGACAGAAGAGAAAGCACCTCATTCTGCAATGTTTGCAAAATCCTTTACAAGAAATGTTGTAGCAAGAGACTGGAATGGAAGGCCAAATAGAAAGCAGCTCTGAAATAGAATACCGTTAATTTCAGCATCGAAATGTGTTTTCTATGTGTATTTTTTATTCATTCAAGGACATGCTGTCTTTAGGGCAGTGGGAAACCTGTCAGAAGCCACCAGGAATGGCAGCGGCCTCTTACTGCTTCTTCGCAGAAGGGACATGGCGCCCCTTGTGCTCACGCCCCCCACTGTCCGCACAGAGCGAGGCTCGTGGTGAAGTCCCTGTGACTCGGGCAGGGATGACCTGCATGGCCCAGGACAGCTGTAGGGTGGTCCCCGCTCTTGCCGGGAAGGAAGTGAGTAATTCAGAACGGCCACACCATCTCACATGGGCTGTGTGCCAGGCACAGTGCATAAGACCCCTTCCCTCAAGGCTCCCCCAGCATGGCCTGGGGCAAGTCATTTCACCTATCTGGCTGTTGGCTTCATTATCCATAAAAAAAGGACTTAGAGGGGCGCCTGGATGGCTCAGTCCTTAAGCATGTGCCTTCAGCTCAGGTCATGATCCTGGGATCCTAGGATCCAGCCCCGTGTCGGGCTCCCTGCTCCGTGGGAAGCCTGCTTCTCCATCTCCCACTCCCCCTGCTTGTGTTCCCTCTCTCGCTGTGTCTCTCTGTCAAATAAATAAATAAAATCTTTAAAAAAAAAAAAAAAAGGACAGATTTTTCAGGGTTCTCAGAAATTCTAAGATGCTGGCCTTTCTACTTTACTTATGATTAAACTAATCCTTTACTGGAGGTCATGAATCAGCCCCGAGAACAGGGTCTTAGCCCACGTCATTGGACTGGAAGGGAAAGAGATCCTCCTGCCCTGCGTTAGAAGAGAGAAAAGAGGGCCCTGGGGAGTTTGTAAGGATCGTTTGGGCAATGCCTATCGAAATCCTTACACCTACACTCAGATACTCACAGACTCTAAGTGGTGGGCAGAGCAGAACTCCCACCTATAATTCTCCCAGAGGCCAGGCAGTGAGTCCGGACCCGGGTGTCCAGGGCCACCAGCCCACCTGCAAGGGGGGAGACCAAAAGCAGGGCGGAGTGTCCTCCTGTCAAGGGTCTTCGACAGGAGCCGTACCCAGGCCCATGTGCCTGCCAGACTCACCCTACAGCCACCTGGCTCCCTCCCATGGTCCCTGGCCTGGGCAGAGGCTCCCGGAGCTCCCGCCTGTGTCAGCATCCAGCCTGTGACTCACAGTGATGAAGATTTCTTCTTCTGACCTCAGGGGTTTGGATGACTGGCCCAGACAGCTGACTCCCCAGCTGGGGTCTAAAAACCCCAGAGGGTTTCAAGTGAGTTTGCAAATTCAGGGCTTTCATCTGAAGTCTGGACAGAGACTCAACAACACCTGGGTGTCCTGTGGCTAAGAGGCGAGTGGGTGCGGAGCGCTGGCAGGAGGTCAGGCCCCAGCAAGCCCCCTGGGGGAAGCCAGCCCGGAGCGGGAGGGGCCGGGAGCATGTTTCTGCTTGCCTTGCTTGCGCATCCGGTAGTCACCATGTGTTCATGGCCTGAGCAGGGCATGCCAGTCTCCCCAGGAAAATCAGGAGCAAACCCATCCAGATCAATGTGCACGCCACGTTTGTCTCCGTGATTTCCTTGATGAGCCTCATCCTCTGGCTCATTCCACCACAGGACTGTGCACCACCGAGTGCCCTCGGCCCCCACCTCTCCATCAAGTGGGACACCAGGCCTTCCCACCGGGGCTTTGGAGGTCACAAAGCTGCCTGCCCTGGAGGATGCCTCCTATAAATGCAGATGGGTCAGGTAGGTGTATTTGTCTTCTATAGCTGGGACACACCTAAATATCGCATCATTCCACTTGGGCTCATGCCTGAGGGGAAATGGACCAAATATTTGTTCAGCTTCAACTCTCTCTCACTTTTGAGTGAGCTCAATAGCTCTGGAATGTGCTGTGCTTTGTCATTCTTCTGTGCCCTTCAAGACTACT
>NW_028064809.1:0-389 GCF_054177405.1 Leptonychotes weddellii
AAGTCACCTTCTCTCTAGGACTCAGTCTCTCATCTGCTCCATGGAGGCTTTTTTTTCCCTCTGCTCCCTGCCTCGGGACATAGTGTAGAAGCATGCACAGGAGTGTATATTTTAAAGCCAAAAAAGAGTAGACCTCGTTCATGTTATGCAAGTCACATCTGGGAGAAAGGATCACAAGGACTTGTTTATAGGCCATTTGTTAAGGATCATTCTCCTCCTGGTGGCCTGACCCCCAGCTGGGCACCCCTGGGGTCCAAAAAAATATGCAGGAGCTCCGGGCCTGCTGGTGCAAGTAGGGTTCATTCTATTGCAACACGAAATATGGTGTATCCTCCCCAACCCTACCCCTCTAAAGTTGAAATGAACTTTCTGTGGCTGGGGGCATCACG
>NW_028064810.1:0-389 GCF_054177405.1 Leptonychotes weddellii
CCCATACTGCATGGAGCACTGGGTGTTATATGAAAACAATGAATCGTGGATCATTACATCAAAAACTAATGATGTATTGTATGGTGACTAACATAACATAAAAAACAACAACAACAAAAAAAAAAACCCAACTTTCGTTAGCCCAACTAAAATTGAGATAAGAGAGGAAAGTCTTTTCTGACTCATTCTCCAGGCAAGTTCCACATGATTCATTGGATTTTTCTTTCCTAGCTCCCTATTCCCTAACACCAAATATTCTCACTACCCTTTATTACAAGGCATAGTGTTTCTTTTCCTCAGGTCATCCAAACACCTTGTCCAATATCCAGTCCCTGGAGGCCCTGGCTACTCACCAAAGGGCTTACTAAGTTTTCTGATAAGAGGGGCAT
>NW_028064811.1:0-389 GCF_054177405.1 Leptonychotes weddellii
CGGGCGCCTGGGTGGCTCAGTTGGTTAAGCGACTGCCTTCGGCTCAGGTCATGATCCTGGAGTCCCGGGATGGTGTCCTGCATCGGGCTCCCTGCTCGGCGGGGAGTCTGCTTCTCCCTCTGACCCTCCTCCCTCTCATGCTCTCTGTCTCTCATTCTCTCTCTCTCAAATAAATAAATAAAATCTTTAAAAAAAAAAAAAAAAGTACTCTGACCAGACCGCACCCATAAGTTTTGTGAAGAGTAGGCATTACCATAGGTGTGATATTTGTGGATAGAGTGAAAGCTTCCAATTTACTCATGAGTGGTACAGACAGATCATTAAAAATATAATATACTCTGGCTCTTGCCCACAGAGCCTGCCCCAAAAAACAGCTGATAAACGGAAGA
>NW_028064812.1:0-389 GCF_054177405.1 Leptonychotes weddellii
ACAACTATTCTTTTTGGGGCGCCTGGGTGGCTCAGTCGGTTAAGCGTCTGCCTTCGGCTCAGGTCATGATCCCAGGGTCCTGGGATCGAGCCCCGCATCGGGCTCCCTGCTCCGCGGGAAGCCTGCTTCTCCCTCTCCCACTCCCCCTACTTGTGTTCCCTCTCTCGCTGTGTCTCTCTCTGTCAAATAAATAAATAAATAAAATCTTTAAAAAAAAAAAACAACTATTCTTTTTGCTTTCCAAAAGTATTTGGCTAGGATTTTCATCTCAAGATAACAAACTCTCTAGTGTTAACAGACCAATCAAAATCCATACCCTGTGGGAATATCAGCAGATGTCTCTGAGCCTCTATTTCCCATTATGTAAAATGGAACAATTAACACATGTC
>NW_028064813.1:0-389 GCF_054177405.1 Leptonychotes weddellii
CTGGGTGGCTCAGTTGGTTAAGCGACTGCCTTCGGCTCAGGTCATGATCCTGGAGTCCCTGGATCGAGTCCCGCATCGGGCTCCCTGCTCGGCAGGGAGCCTGCTTCTCCCTCTGACCCTCCCCCCTCTCATGTGCTCTCTCTCTCTCATTCTCTCTGTCTCAAATAAATAAATAAAATCTTTAAAAAAAAAAAAGAAACTGGGAATTATAAATTGGGAACTGGGAACTAGTTGCTTTACTACTACAAAGATTTAATCTATAAAAATAATACAACATAAAATCAACTTTAGCAATTAGTGTCATAAAATTATATATTTCCACATAAAAATAGAAACTAATACTAATGACAAGAATATAAAAAAAATTATTTCAGGTATTTCACCACTAT
>NW_028064814.1:0-389 GCF_054177405.1 Leptonychotes weddellii
AAAGATTTTATTTATTTATTTGAGAGAGAGAGAATGAGAGAGAGCAAGCACATGAGAGGGGGGAGGGTCAGAGGGAGAAGCAGACTCCCTGCCGAGCAGGGAACCCAATGCGGGACTCGATCCAGGGACTCCAGGATCATGACCTGAGCCGAAGGCAGTCGCTTAACCAACTGAGCCACCCAGGCGCCCGGTATAATAGAGTCTTATTCTATATAATGATCTAAAAAGAGTTTAGACTCTGTAATAGCATGTATCTTTAAAGACCCCATTGTAAAAAAAAAAAAAAAAAACATTTATAAACACACATGTATGGAGAGGTGCGGTATTGATCGGAAGGCTGCTAGCTTTAACTACCTAGCAACGTATTAGGTTATTTGGAGGTATTGGTT
>NW_028064815.1:0-389 GCF_054177405.1 Leptonychotes weddellii
AGTTTAAATGCTTATTTAAAATGTAAAGTATGTTGGCTAACTGAACAGAATGAAAAATTAATAAAAAATAAACCAAAATAATTATAGAAATACTAATACTGCAATTTTAGAAACAATAATAAAAACGACAGTAATAATCCTTGTCCCTATGTAACGACTAAGTGCTAAGCTCTGTTCTGCGTGTGCATGTATGTACCTGTGTATGTGCATGCATCTGTGTTATATACTGTGTTGTCTCTTAGTCTAGAAAAAAACCTTTGATAAAAATTCATTTGATAAAAAAATTGATAAAAATTCATTTCAGATAACATTTCATGTCTGATTGATGTGTTGTATAATAAGACAATATAAAATATTTCAAAGATTCTGTATTTGCATTGTATTTTCTT
>NW_028064816.1:0-389 GCF_054177405.1 Leptonychotes weddellii
CCTTAGAATGTGGGCCCTAAATTGGAGTTCAATAATTGTGTGGCTTAACCACACCTATTAGGTAAGTTCTGTCATTTTAAATGGATTTTTATTTTATTTTATTTTATTTTTTTAAAGATTTTATTTATTTATTCACTAGAGACAGAGGCAGAGGGAGAAACAGGCTTCCCGCGGAGCAAGGAGCACGATGCGGGACTCGATCCCAGGACCCCGAGATCATGACCCGAGCCGAAGGCAGACGCTCAACCATCTGAGCTACCCAGGCGCCCTTAAATGGATTTTTAAAGTGGAGAGTTCACAGACATTTTTGAAAGTGATCTGAGTATAGAATAATAGGTTTAGGTTTTTACAATTAATATTTGATCTAATAATTTACATTTGTGTCCCCA
>NW_028064817.1:0-389 GCF_054177405.1 Leptonychotes weddellii
CAAAGAGATAACACTCAATATTTAGCCCAAATCCAGGATGTCTAGTCTTTTCTCCTCTCTCTCTCTCTTAAGACTTTATTTATTTGTCAGAGAGCGAGAGAGAGCACACAAGCAGGGGGAGGGGCAGAGGGAGAAGCAGGCTCCCCGCTGAGCAGGGAGCCCGATGCGGGGCTCGATCCCAGGACCCTGGGATCATGACCTGAGCCGAAGGCAGACGCTTAACCATCTGAGCCACCCAGGTGCCCCTGCAGAAAAGCTATTCTTAAGGTTTGGGTACAGTTGGGCTTTGAATTGTCAGTTTGTGTTTTATAAACATAATCGCCACAAAAGGAGGTGCTATGACCCGCTATGCGTCCAGGTAAGTGGGTGGCTCAGTTAGTTGAGCGGCT
>NW_028064818.1:0-389 GCF_054177405.1 Leptonychotes weddellii
CTTCCTGGGCCTTACTTTCCTTAGATAGAGAAATGATATTCTGAGATAACTGAGTCGAAGCAACTGTGCAGACTCTAAGTTTCTGCCTAAGACTGTGTCATGATGGTTATATTTCCATGGCCCCCTCTGTTTCCTGGTAGCTCATCCTTATTTCCGTCTCCCCGCTTCTTACCACTCCTCCAGAGTGGACAGGCCAGTGAGTCAGACTCAGAGCAGTTCCTTTTGCTTCTTGTCAGCAGCTCTGACAGGTTTCCTGAACTGAAACTTACCACCCAAGGAGAGACACTGAATCTTCTAGAAGGACTCTTTCTTTTCCTCTTTCCAATAGCCAGGAGCTTGCTCTGCAACCTGCCATCAGGGTTGAAATAAGAGTGAACGGGGAACTCAAT
>NW_028064819.1:0-8171 GCF_054177405.1 Leptonychotes weddellii
TAGGTTTTATATGCAACTAATGAATCACTGAACACTACATCAAAAACTAATGATGTAATATATGTTGGCTATTGAATTTAAATTTTAAAAAAAGCACTTGGAAACAAGGTATTCACTCAGAAAACAATTCTGATACCCACTGGTCCTCTCAACACTAGGCATCCTTTATTTTTAATTTTTAAAAAAGATTTTATTTATTTAAGAGAGTGAGTGAGAGAGCATGAGCCAGGGGAGAGGCAGAGAAGCATACTCCCCGCTGAGCAGGGAGCCTGATGTGAGACTCGATCCCAGGACTCTGGGATTCATGATCTGAGCTGAAGGCAGACGTTTAACCCACTGAGCCACCCAGGCACCCACAAGGCATCCTTTAAAAAAGAATACACAAAAATGTTTTCTAGAATGACATCTGCATTTTTCATAATGAATTTATCCTGCCTGCTGAAAGTGATGTTTTTACTTGTTTGGTTAAAAAAAAAAATCTACTTTATTCTAGCAGAATGACACAGGAATCGATGAGATCTTTGTCAGTTCTCTGAAACTAGATTGAAACCATGTTTGCAATTCATCAAAGGTCCAAAAACTCAAAGAGTGTCCCTAACTCATGAGGCTCTGACAATATTACATGGGGAATCTAAGCACATAAATGTTAAGTGATTTACCACGCCAGCACAGCTAGTATATCATAAAGTTTGGCCCAAGTTCCTCTGAATCACAAACCAGTACTGTCTTCCAGTTATCTCTAACCAATGACAATTTACCTTGCTACAAATTTAAAATAGGCAAGTGTGTGCCAAACATCTTAAAAATATACACACATGTGATCTATTTCCAATAATTTTTTCTAAAGAAAAAAAAAATAGATTCCCAGGGGCAGCTGGGTGGCTCAGTCACTAAGCGTCTGCCTTCGGCTCAGGTCATGATCCCAGGGTCCTGGGATCAAGCCCCGCATCGGGCTCCCTGCTCAGCGGGAAGCCTGCTTCTCCCTCTTCCACTCCCCCTGCTTGTGTTCCCTCTCTCGCTGTGTCTCTCTCTGTCAAATAAATAAATAAAATCTTAAAAAAAAAAAAAAACAGATTCCCAGAAAATTTGCATTACATTTTAAGTTCCCTAGCCAAAGCAATCTTAAAAAAGAAGAACAAGGCTAGAGGCATCACAATTCCAGATTTCAAGATATACTACAAGGTATTAGTAATCAAAATAATATGGTACTGCCACAGAAATAGGCACATAGATCAATGGAACAGAATAGAGAGCCCAGAAATAAACTCATATTTATATGGTCAATTCATCTACGAGGCAAGAATATACAATAAGGAAAAGACGGTCTCCTCAATAAATGATGCCGAGAAAACTGGACAGGTACATGGAAAAGAATGAAATTGGAACACTTTCTTATACCATACATAAAAATAAACTCAAAATGGATAAAAACCTAAATGTGAGACCTAAAACTGTAAGATTCCTAGAAGGAAATATAGGCAGTAGTTTCTTTGACATCAGCTTTAGCTACATTTTTCTAGATAGGTCTCCTCAGGCAAGTGAAATAAAAGCAAAAATAACCATTGGGTCTACATCAAAATAAAAAACTTATGCACAGAAAATCATCCACAAATCAAAAAGGCAAACTACTGAATGGGAGAAGATATTTGCAAGTGGTATACCCAATAAGAGGTTAATGTCCAAAATATATAAAGAGCTTATATAGTTCAACACCAAAAAAAAAAAAAACCCCACACAATCTGATTTAAAAATGGGCAGAAGACCTGAATAGATAAGTTTCCAAAGAAGACATATAGATGGCCAACAGACACATGAAAAGATGTTCAACATCACTAATCATCAGGAAAATGCAAATCAAAACCACAATGAGATGTTACCTTACACCTGTTAGAGTGACTAACATCAAAAAATAAGAAATAAGCATTAGTGAGGATGTGGGAAAAAAAGAACACTTGTGCACTGTTGGTGGGAATTTAAATCGGTGTAGCCATTGTGGAAAATACTGTAGAGGTCCCTCAAAAAATTCAAGATAGAATTACCATATGATCCAGTAATTCCACTACCAAAGAAAACAGAAACACTAATTTAAAGATATATGCACACCTATGTTAATTGCAGCATTATTTATAATAGCCAAGATATGGAAGGAACCCAAGTGTCCATCCATAGATGAATGGATAAAGAAGACGTGGTATGTATGTGTGTGTGCATACATATACATATATATGTGTACATGTATACATGAAAGCATGTAGAGAGAGCATGAATGCTGAAGTCTGGATAAACACAGAAAATAAAGTAAAAAGCCATCACAATCTATTTCAAAGCCCTTCTGTTATATAAATGAGCCAATGATGGCTTCTGTATATTGACCCCTAGATTGTTTACTTCTTCACAGCAGGTTGAATCCTGGTAGCTCAAAAGCCGACAGGTGCCAAAATTTTTACATACCTAACTATTTTATATATAGCCCAAATAAATAGATTTTTAGCCATCTAGAGCCTGCCTACTTTGCATATCCCAGGGAACTGTGACCAATATCTTCTAGCCATGGAGAAGATAAATTCTGCCAGCCATAGATAAATAAAGACCCCCAAGTTATTGCTGCCCTTTGGAACTTTCTGACAGAGTCCTCCCCTTCTCCAGGCTAACAGCACCTAGTCAAGTAAGCTTACTCTCTGATCCCCATCTATCTCCTGGTGGTTGGTTAGCCCTTAGTCCTCCTCCCCTTCTGAGTACTGGCCTGTCAGCCTATAGCGTCTGAAAGGCCTCATGAAAGTTGAGGGATTTCCCCAGCAAGCAAATGTTCAAAGCAGTGTCCCCAAATAAAAGTTGTGTGTGCTACTGCCACCTCATGGTCATATCTTTTTCCTCAAAATTCCCAGAACCCCCCTACACAATTCTTGCAGAATTGCCTTTGGCCAAACTATAGAGCCATTCAAATTTTGGTCCAGAGAGTAAGAGTCCTACACACATTTTTCAGGGAAGAAAAAAAAAAACCCACCAATTTCTTCAATTAATAGAATTGGACTATTTGTAGTCACATGACATAACTCTGGGATCTTACTGACTACAGCACAGTTCAGAATTCCCTTTTTTCCCCCTTTGTCTATTGTCAACTTATGACCTTTAGAAGATACTATTCATGTTTATCAGTGTTAATGAAAACCTCAAGTTCTCACTAAACTTAGTATTTCCCACTATACTTTTTTTATGTCATTGAGGTTACCTGGGTAAATTTCTTTTTTCCTAGACATATCTTAAATGCATATCATCGAGTTTCAGGATTGAAAAAAAAATTGCTTCTGATGCTTACTTAAATTCCTCTTACCACTTTCCCGGCCTACATCTGACAAAATCCATGATTGAAAGTAGTCTTCTGAAGTAGCTTGTCCCATCACTGGACAGGTTTCTCTGTTAGAAAGCTATTCTCCATATTGAATTATAATGTATCTCCCTATAACTTTTACCTATTTTTTTAAATTCTGTACTTTGGAGACAAATAGGACAAATTGAATTGTTCTGTTAAATGGTCACTTTCCCTTTTTTCTGATAGTCTTTTGTCTTCCAATTTAAATATGCAAGTTCCTTCCACTGTTACTCATTTTTCATACTTCCAAGGCCCCCCTAAATTGCTTTCCTCCAAAATTACTGCCATTTGCCCATGTGCTTCTTAAATTATGAGACCCAGAATTTCTGAAGGACTCTTTATCTGATCTCTGTAGAGTCAAACAGGATTAGAGCATTACCTCCATTATACGTTCTAAAGTCACAAGATTAGTTGTAGCAATTATAATGTTGATGTAAATGTTCAATTTACTTTACCCAGGCTGAAGTAAGACTAAAAGGACAAATTCACAAAACAAGTAGGACAACACTTTACAGTCAAGTAATAATGGAACAGTTGTTACTGATCTAAAAATCCCAGCATTACCATAGCAGGCTTGGGATTGGTATATGTATTCAATTATAGAAAGGAAGGAACAGATGGAACAATCCTTTGAAGGGTTTTGTAAATTCTTTACTATAACTAAACTCTATCTTTATATCCTTTGGTTTTGTAGAACCCTTTGCTCTTACATTTTCATTCCTAAATCCAAGTGTCATCTCTTTTGCGGGAAAACACAGCTGCATTACTATAAAAATATATGCAGATTCTTCTGGTTATATTTAACATTCTGATCTAAGGCTTAAGACCAACTTATTCTTCAGCTAAGATCCAGGCCTTACCATCTTTCCTTTTTCCCCTAGAGGTTGGAACAATTCAGGCCTGAGTTAAAGAAATACTTTCTGACTTCTAGCCAAAACTTTCTCATTTTTATTCCTAGATGAGACCACTGGGAAAAGTCACATAATCCAGGAGGGTCAGAAGCAAACCTTGGCATATTTATTAAAAAGTGCACAAGGGACTGGAGCTCAGCAGTAAGGCCTGAATGCACACATAGCGTGCTCTGGATCACCACACCTCCAAGATGGACTGTCAAGAACAGAATAATCACGATTCGGAATGTGTTTGCTACATACCCTCCTTTAGAGGCAGGGCTATAATCAGTCATTCCCAAATCAGGAGAGACCACGGTGCCCTTTATAACTTCATGTAACCAGCTTGAAAAGGTCAGTATAGTCATTGTGTGGGCTTCAAATAATTGCTATCCTTGCTAATATTATCTTCCAACACTCATCCCCTTTGAGAAGCCTGAAAAGAAATGTGAATTGGAGCACCATTGTGTTTAGCGTGGCTACACACTGTCCTGCTGAACTGAGAGAACAAGGAGACCCAGGCGGACTCCATGGATGTCTGCCCTCTATTGGATTCTAGAATCCTCACATAACAGCTTTAAGTAAGGTACAGCTCAGATTTTTTTGGTAATGTCCTTTTCACTTTCCTCTAACCCTTTGTTATATTTTTTCCATATGAAAATGTAATTTAAAATAGCTTCCTCCTAATGGAAATTGGTTACACTCTCAACTATATAACATAACCTCCAGCATCAGAACTATTCTAAATAAATATTGTCATATGTGTTTTATTTATAAATATTTTAATAAATATATTTAGTAAAAATAATAGTATTTTACTTAAATTGAGATGTTAGCTGAACCACAAAACCACATGGGCCAAGAATAAATTGTGGAATGACAACTTCATTCTATACCTTATTACTTTTTCAAATCACATATACCAGATTTCCTGACCCTGAATATGGGGCAGAAGAAAACATCAGGTAGTAAGAGAAGGACATTTTTCTATTAAAGGACATTGATTGACTACATAGAGAAAAAATGTCAGTTATGGACTATAAACACATTTTCTTCAAGAGGGAATAACCTAAAACAGTTCACTTACCTATTTAAAAATGAGAGGGAACAATTATAAAAACCATTTAATAAAAATAAAGATTTGGACAATTAGAAACAGAAGACAGCAAGATACAGAGTACACATACAACACACACACACACACACACACACACACACCCTTAGAGCAGATTATAATAACTTAGCAACAATAAGAAAACTCACGGCACAAAGCAGCGTGGATGAAAGAGACATAAAGAAAGATGAAATTATTCAAACATGGTTGTCTTGAGCAGGCTCCTGTCATGGATATCCTCCTGTTTCCTTGGACTGATGGTGTATCCCCATAACAAACAAAATCTTTGTTGCCTAGCTTTTGTTTTTAGCAAAGTGGAGTTTCCAATCTTTGCATTTTTTAAAAACCTTTTTCCTCTGGCTACACACAATTATTTCCTTAATTGGTTAGTATTAGGGCATGTCATTAATTGAGACAACAAATATTTAAGAAGCACCTATAATATACCAGATAGTGTCCTAGATTCTAGGAATATGTTGGTGAGCAACATAATGTATTCCTCTTACATTCAGACTGTTGAGACAGAAAATACACACTAAGTAGATAATACAATGCCAGGTAGCGATAGGCACTTTAAAGAAAACTAAAGTGGGATTGGGAAACAGAGTAGCAAAGATGGACTAAAATAGGGAAGGCCTCTGTGAGTTTCTGATTTTTACCAGAAATCTGAATGAAGTTAACAGATTGAGGCATGTGAATACTGGCCAGGTGGAGAGAGGGACAGAGAGAGGGATGTTCCAGGCCTGGATAATGGGCCGCCCCTGGCATGGTCAAGGATCAGCACAGCTGGAGTGGGGCCAGTAGGGGGAAGAGTGGTAAGAAATGAGGACATGGAGGAAGGCCTCATTGACCTTCCTAGCTATGGTAAGGAATTGGGGAGTTTTAAGTATATTTAAAAGACTGAGATCAAGTAGCTGACATGGTCAGATTTTCTAAAAACTGTCCTCAGCTACTATGTAGGTAACAGTCTCTAGGCATATAAAAATGGAAACAGGCAATTTAAAAGGCTTTTGTAGTGGTGAAAATGAGAATTTCATAGAAGCATGCACCAGGGTGAAAGCTGATAGGAATGCTAAAAATTGTTCAGATTCTGAATGTTTTGAACATGAGGCCTAGAGCACTTGTTGATACAGAGTACTGAGAGGAGTGGTAAGGATGTGGCCAAAGTGTACAGACTGAGCAGCTTAGTGAATGGTGGTGCCATTTAGTGATATGGCAGTGAAGGAAGGATTGGCCAGTTTACGGGGAGAAGAATCAAAGTTTAATCATAGGCATGTTCCATTAGATATCAACTGGAGATGTTGAGAAAGAAGTTGGGTAGATAAATCCAGGTTGCAGAAGAGACTTCATAGCTAGGGAGGGAAAATCTCGCTTCGTCTTAACCCAGATGGTTGGTTTTTATAGCAAGGGGCTAACTGTCAGGTCACTTACAGAGAGAGGATTGTGGGAGAAGGAAAAATATCAAGGGTTAGGTCCTGGGTGGGGTGGGAGGGACACGACCCATGTACAGGTCAAGTGAACCAGGAGAAACTCTGACATAGAAGCCTGAGATAATATGTAGAGAGAAATGAGGATGACTAGTCTATGCACAGATCTCCAATTAATATAATTCAAATCTCAGAATGCTTTTGTTGACATGACAACATAGTCATTTTTACTTTACATGACAAAATATATATAAAATACCATCATGAGGTACTTTCCCTGCACGTGATAAATTTCAGCTGAGGACTGAAGCCTGTGTACTCTAGTTAGGGTAACTCTCGGTTAAAAGAGAACCATTAGTCATTAGTCTAAACCTCATTCATGCAGGGGCACCTGGTGGCTCAGTCGATTAAGCATCTACCTTTGGCTCAGGTCATGATCCGAGCCCTGCATCAGGCTCTCCGCTCAGCAGCAAGTCTGTTTCTCCCTCTCCTTCTGTGATCTCTCTCAATTTCGCTCTCTCTAAAATAAATTTTAAAAATCTTTAAAAAAATAAAAATAAAAATAAAAAAAAACCTCATTCATTCATACCAATTTCATTTAAAGTGTTTATTCAAGGTGACAGAACAAGAAGCTTACTTCTCTTCGGCAACAAATTTTTAACTGCAAAGGGAACCAAGTTAAAAATAAAGAGTACTTTGAAGAATTGTGCCTATGTCTCTAAACACTGAGAGAAAGTAACATCGCAAATTGTGTGATTTCAGGAGATCTTTAAAAATAAGAGGGCACACAAATGTCACAAGTGGCCTTGCTGTAAGCAATGGTTGATTAAAAGTCATTTCTGAACTTGGTTGAAAGCCTCTGAATGACAAGAAGCATCTATCTTAATTTAATGTAGTGCTGAGGACACAAAACAAAGGCAGGGGTTTAATGGCCCATGATGGGAATGGGGATCATGATGGTAAAGCTGTAACAAGCACCCACACCCCTAAGTTCCTTATTTCCTCCCAATATCACTGGGGCAAAGAGGGCTAAATATCTTTAAGTAATCTAAAACTGTGCTTCCAATTGAATTGTAAAGAAAATTGGAGAACATCTTAAGATGTAGAGTCATTTGTAACATGGTGATGTCTTATTATTGCAGTTTGAAGAGGAAAAAAATGAAAAACCCAGTTGAAAATAACCACTCTGACTCTGTGAGTGAATTCATTCTTCTTGGATTCCCTTGTTCCTGGGAAATTCAGATCCTCCTCTTCTCATTCTTCTTTGCAATCTATGGCCTGACACTAACTGGAAACCTGTGCATTATCTCTGCAGTGTTGTGGGATGACCATCTCCACTCCCCCATGTACATCCTGCTGGCCAATTTTTC